>NC_064815.1:32691871-32812956 GCF_023721935.1 Panthera uncia | reverse complement strand
CCCCCCCCCCCCCCCCCCCCCCCCCCCCCCCCCCCCCGCGGCCCAGAGCTGCCGCGCGTCCAGTCCAGCCGCCTCTCGACAGTGCGTGGGGAGCCGGTGCGGCTCGTTGCCGTCAGTCCCCAAGTCTGGCCCCTCAGACACACAAACGCCGAAGAGCACGTTTGTCTCCTTCGAGGGAAGACACGGGACGGTGGCGTTATTAACCACAGCGGCAGCGGCGCTGGCCGTGCTCGGCTGGCACGGGAGGCGCCCCGGCCGGGCGCTCCCCCCGAGGTCGCCGAAGTGGCCCTCCAGAGACCGGGCCCACAGCCTCCACCCTCCACGGAGAGCGCCGAGCGGAGTCAGGGCGGACGAGACCAGGGTGCGGTTCGTTCTGGTTCTGGGAGACCGAGGCCGGCGCAGGGGCGCGTGGGGCGGGGGCCCAGGCAGGGAGGACCAGGGCTGCGGCCGCCGGCCATCCTCGCTCTGCGGGCACCGACGCGCCACGAGTGTGTCCTGGAGCCCCCCGTTCCCGCGGCCACGCGGAGAGCGCACACCCGCCCCGCTTCCGGCCCGGAGGACGCGGCGCGTGTCCGACCCGCTCGGTACAGCCAGAAGGGGCGGCGGGGACCCCGGCCCCCCCCCCCCCGCCCCCCCGCCCCCCCGCCCCGCTGGAGGTCCGCCGCCCTGGGCTGCATCAGCGGTGCATCGGGACCCGGAGCCGGTGGGGACAGCCCGCCGCCCCGTCCGGGCTCCCAGAGGGCACAGGGCAGGAGGGGCACGCCCGGCTCCGAGCGGGAACGGAGCTCCGTCTCCTCATCAACCAGCTGTGAACTAATTACAAGAAGTTCTAACTAGTGGCTCCCTCTCCGAGCATATGTTCCCAATTAAGGCAACTGCAGCTGATTTTAATCAATCTTCCGTGAAGCGGCCCATCTCGAAGCCTCTCCGCGGAGGGAACGAGGGCACGGAGGGGAGGGTGTCTGCACGGGAGCGCCCCGGCCGCACCGCCGTGCCACCGAGGTCCCCCCGCCCTGCCGGCCGCGGCCGGGCCGCACTCCTGAGCTTGGCCCGGGGGAAGGCGGGGTGGGGTCGGCGCCTCCCGAGCTCCGGCACAGAGGTGAAGGGGCGAGGCCTTCGCCCTCACGGTGGAGAAGGCGGGAAATGGCAAGAGATGGACGCGGGGATCTACCGAGGGCCACGTGGCGTCAGACGTGGCATGCCACCTCCCCGGAGCCCCACCTGGGCATCGCCATCCCGAAGTCCTGAAGGACGTACCCGATGTGCCGGGGGCTCAGATGGCAGAGCCCGACACGTCCACGACCACCCGGCCAAGGCACAGGACGGTGTTCTAGCTGAAGACCCCACGACGCCCCCCGTACCCACGTGTCCGAGTCACCCTCGGGCCCACTCGGCCGCCGCCTGGACCCCAGCCAGGCGCGCGAGTCCTCCGGGTCCGCTCTGGGCGACAACGCGACCGCCCACGCTGCTCCGACTCGCCGCCTGCGTTCCGGTCTGCCCCGCGGGGGGGCCAGGTTCCAGGACGGGCCCGTCTGCCTACGTCCTCCACGGGGCCCCACGCTCACGGGGGCTCTTCGTGAGCCGGACGAGTGGACGGCGTCCGGGTCGGACGGGAACTGCCACCAGCAAAGCCAGCGTCCAGACCCCCTGGGACGGTCAGCTCAGCCCCGAGGTGCCGACCTCGCTCGCCCACACCACTGCGCAACAGACCCGGGTCGGGGCAGCCGGTGGCGGTGGGGGGAGCAGACCGGGGGGTCCTCAGAGCTGAGGCTGGGCACCTGAGAATGGCAACTGGCTGTAGGGACGCGGCCCCGCGGCCACGAGGGAGCTGGGCTCCGAGCCCTCTCCCGCCGGGTGCCCTCGGCCAAATTACGGACCCCTCCTCAACGGACGCTTCCTGCTCGGAGGACCCGCGTCCGAGGACCGTGGACACAGAGAGGCCCATGCGGCACAGCGACCGTGCGCGGCAGAGGCCGGTGCCAGTTGTGACAGCCGAGACGAGCAGCCGGGAAACGGGGATCCTGGCGGGCCCCCGCATCGCGCCGGCCTTCTGACAGGAGCCCCATTTGAGGCGCCCTCCTGGATTCGTGCCGGAACCGGGAACCTGGGGCGAGGCCGTCACGGGCCTCCTCGTGCTGCGGTGTCTGGAGGCAGGACACGGGCGCTGCTGTGGGACGAGCAGTCGGTCCCCCGACTCGAAGCAGTGGGAGGGAACGGGGCGCCCGTGAGGGGCCGCGGGACACCCACCTGGTGCAGAGGCGGTGGCTGCCTGTGGCTGTCTACAAGCCTCTGCCACCCCTGCCCCGGGGCCGTGGCACAGCTCGGGGAGCAGCGCCATGCCTCCGCATAAGCACCCGAGCCCCCGGCGTGATGCAAACCTGTCTCCACACGGCGCCCCCCCCCCCCCCCCCCACCAAACCTGCGCTGTGCCCCACCCACGCCCACAGGCAGGGACGCGGAGGCCGCCTGCCCCCTGTGGGCAGGAGCCCAGCCCCTCGGCCGGGAGCGGCCCCAGGACCTGCGCGTCTCCCGTCAGGGAGCAACACTGGAGATGGGCGAGCGGCGGACTCCCCGTCTCCCAGGGTGCTGGGGGCAGATGCCCTCGGGCACAGCGCTCGCCAGCACCTTGCCTCAGCAGCCCCGCCTACGGCACGGCAGGCTCCCTGGGAAGGGCCTGGCAGGCCGGAGGCAGGAAAAAGGGACGTGAAGGATTTCAGCCAGCCTCACTGCGCCCCGACCCCGGGAGCCCGGGGAGCCGTCAGCCCCGATCACAGGCTGTGCCCGAATGAACACGCGGGAAGACGCCCACCCGCCCCGCTCCGACAGGGCCTGGCTGACGGGCCGCCCGGGCCGACCTGCCAACAGCCCGGATCTCCCTTCGGAGACCGCGGCCCAATTAGAGCGGTACGGGTCCCAGAGCTGAGCGCCGCCAGCCGCGGCTCCCGGCACCTCGCTTCATCAGACTTGTCACTTCCCCTGGCTCCAGGAATCGGTAATAAAAAAGAGATCTGATTTGCCTCTAATAGGTGTCAAGACAGAATCGATGGCCTGTCCAAAATCTGGGTAATCACCAATCTGCAGGTTTCTTGCCACGGAGCAATTCAGACGGGAGCATAAAAATGAGAAACAACGTAAAGGTGTGCCGGCGTAAACAGAGCTGTGGCCTCCTGACTGCAGGCGGCGGGCACGGGCCTGGGCGCACACCCGACCGGAGACCAGCCACGGGCCACGGCCGGTGCAGGGAGGGAGCAGGAGGACCGACGGAGCACGGGGCCGGGGCCACGGCTGGGACACCCTGCCCGATGCGCTCCGAGCACACGCCCCGGTGTGAGGGCAGGCGTATGGGGGAAGGTCGCGGCTTCGTGCGGTCCGGCGAAACAAAGATGGGACGTCGGCGGGAGGGGGAAAAGCCCGGAGGGCAGGGAGAACCTGTGGGGGAACGCCGCGTCCCGGGGTAAGCCCCCGCCGGTGGCCGCCGCCGCCGCCACGCACCCGCAGGGTCAGCCGCTCGAGCTGCGCCTCCAGCGTCTTCTTCTCTTCCTCCAGGCGGCTGCGTTCCCCTTCCAGCTCCTCAATCTTCAGCCTGCAAGGAGAGCCAGACCGTCAGGACACACACCGAGGCCCGCCGTCCACGCCTACAGACGGGGCCCTGCCCGGAGGGTGGGGCGTGTCACGCTCAGGCCCGGGGGCGGGGTGTGGCCCGCACGTCCGTTCTGACGCAGGGGGGTCTCCACGGACCACAACTCGAGGGGGCAGGACAGATGGGAAGCTGCACGCGTCCTGTGCCCGTCGGCCCACTCCCAGGACGCGTGACCACGTATCGTGGAGGACACAGAACCACGGAGTCGACCCGGAGGGAGACGTGGGCTGGGGAGGGAAGCTAACTGGGGGGAAGCAGGCTCAGAGGGACCGTGCAGGGTCCCTTCTCCCTCGCGGGCCCGGACACCAAGGCCAGCGGCCGACAGAGGCGTACGGCAGGTTTCAGCTCACGGTAACTAAGTGCCTACTTCTGTCTTCATTCCCAGATTTTAATTTTTGAAAAGCACTATATTCACATGATTTGGAAATAAGTAAGTTTGTCCAGGGAGCAGCGTGCAGCACGTACATAGGCTAAGGAACAGGGCCTTCCCACTACTAACCAGCTGGAGTGGAAAACTCACATTTCATAGATTATTCAGGAAGGTCTTGGCTCGGGAGCAAGAGATGATTATCTCTAGACAGAGAAGCGCTCCAGGACGGCCTAGCAAATCACACAAGACCAGAAAGGACCAAAACTCTTTCCAAGAAACCTAATTACGTCTCTGAAAAAAGCTCGGGAAGATTTATACGAATACAAAAACATTCAGAATCAAACAAGCCAAAATTTACAATGTCTGCCAACTAATCGAAGACTACTAGGCATTAAAAGAAGCAGGAAAATATGACCCGTGATGAGGAAAATAGTCAATCAGTTGAAACCCACCATGAGCTGCAGCATTAAGTAGCATCCAAGGACATTGAAACGGTTATTGCAACCGTCCGCTGTTCAACAGCTCAGCACAGAGACGGAGTCACGAGCAAGACGGCCCCAGTTCCTGGAGGGGTGAGCCCCAGCGCCCGAGACCACAGACACGCTGGGCGGGCGAACGCCAGAGCAGACTGTGCAGGAGGAAAGCCTACGCACCGGAAGACCCCAGAAAGAAACGATACAAACCAACACACAGAACAAAACACCCAAAACGATCCCAAGTGAAAGAGAGAGGAAAAGGGATATTTGAGGCTGACGAGACGGTCACCGAGGTGTGCGGGGCAACTTCACGGAGCACAGCGGCCGCCTGGGTGGAGCCCCGAAGGAAAGGGCGGGAGACAGACCTTGGGAGACGAACCGTCAGCTTTGATGACCAGCACACACAGATCCGAGACGCTCGGCAACCCCCCAGCACAAGACACACGGGAAACGGCCCCAGTGCACCTAGTAACCTAACGGCTCAAAAAGCTGCCAGCGGAAGGGAGAGAGGTCACGTACAGAGGAATAAAGCGGATTTCTCATCAGACACAGTGCAAGTGAGAAAGGGAAGAGAAAGCTTTAAAATACTGAAATAAATTAAAAAATACCAACCGAGAATTCGACCGCCAGTGAAAATAATCACAAACAAAAGCGACATAAAGATGTTCTCAGACAAACCACACCTGCAAGGACTCGTCACCAGCAGACCCGCTCCCCGAGGGGGTCAGGGGAGGCCCTTCTGGCAGGGGGGCAGGGACGCCAGAGGGAGACACGGGTCCACGTAAAGGAGCGAGGTGCAGCGGAACCGCGACCGCGTGGGCCAGCGTGGGGCTGTCAAGGACGCTTGATGTCCGGCTGACATCCGCTACCACGTGTGTCTCAGGCGTCCAAGAGTGACTGTGCTATTACGGACACCACAAAATGCTCGCCGTGGTCGTGGTCTGTCGCTGCACAAAGTCACCACAGGATCACCAGCTGCATGTCACAACCCTGTGCTGTATGTCACATCCCCGTGACCTACTATTTTATAACTGGAAGTCTGTACTCTGAATCCCCTCTATCTCCCTGCTCATTATCTAGGCGTCTGTGCATTTCTTTGGTTTTTTTAGATTCTACATGGGAGTCAGATCACACGGCATTTGTTTTCCTGTCTCAGTTCACTCAGCACCATACCCTCTGGGTCCATCCACGTCGTTGCAAATGGCAAGATCTCATCCTTCTTTATGGCTGAGTGATATTCCACGTGTATGTACGCCACGTGTTCCAGCCAAGATATGAAAGCAAATTGCTATCTTTTAACAAGATTAGTTGTTGAAACAAAACTAACAAAAATGTACTGGGGTCTAAGATAAAAATACAAGTGGAATGCGTGACACACGTAGCAGAGGCCGGAGGGGAAAACAGACGATGTAGCGAGGAGGCTGTGTGCCTGACGGTAGAACATCGCTCGCAGGCAGACTGTGACCAGCGGGAGGTGCGCACCATGCACCCCGCAACAAGCCCTAAAATAACAAGGAGTGACAACCGGTGAGCAAGAAAGGAAATAAAGTGAAATAATAAAACACACGCAACGAGTTAGAAAGAAGCCAGGAAAATGGGAAACGAAGAGGAAGGGAAGGGACGGGTGGACGGCAGTAAGGTGACAAGACAAGACCCCGTCGTACCGGCTGCCACAGGACACGTCAACAGTCCACACACCCAGTTAAACGCAGGCTACCCACGCGGACGAAGCAGCAACCCCCCGTTATGTCACCCCCGACACGAAGCGGCAAACGGACGTGAGCCGCCAACACTGGGAAAACCAACAGAGAAAGCCGGAGAGGCCCCTAGAACCACAGAGAATTTCAGAGCCAACGGCGGCGCCAACGAGGGAACTTTGTGATGGTGCGGAGGCCGAGTGGCCGAGAGAACAGTATCGTCCGGAACACCTACGCGCTAGGGAAAGCCCTTCGACAGGTGCAGCAACCCTGGTAGAAACACACACGGAAATATCCAAGCCCGCAATCGGAGCCCGAGATTTCGACGTCAGTCCCTCAACAGCTGACGGAACGATGAGCAGAAAACCCGGAAGGATGAAGTAGACAGGCGCTGGACCCAAGCATCCCGCGGCAACACCGTGACCACGAGAGCAGAGGGCACGGCCCTCTCGGGCGCACACACAGGTTGACCAACACAGACACGGGCTGGCCCACGCAAGGAGGCTCAACCTACTGGGAAGGGTATTAGTCATTCAAAATCTCTCCTGCGACCAGAATGGCGCTAAGTGATCCACGCAAGGACACCCGGGAAACGCGACTCACAACTGCACTCAGGAACACGGAGCGTGCGGGGCTCGACCTGGAAAACCCGTCCGAGACCCGCCCTCTGACAAGCACGAGGTCGTCCGCCGAGCTGAGAGGCGCTGACGTGGGCCCAAACGCGAGGGGATACACGTGGTCGTGGCTGAAAGGCTCCCTTGCTGGGATCTCACGATTCCCCGCACTGCCCTAAAGAGTCCACACCGACCCAGTCAAACCCCACACGTTTCTTCGTACAACCGGACAGTTGATTGTAACAATCATGGGGAAGTGTCACAGCCCCGGAACGCCCAAAGCAGCACCGGGGAGAAGGCTGGAGAGCTAACACCGAATCTCAAGAACTGCCATAAAGTCACGGCAACCAAAACAGCACTGCCCTTGAGCCGCACCGACGAAACACAGCAGGGCCCGGAAACAGACCCCTACGTGCAGACGACGTATTTTGATAAACATTCGAAGGCAATCCAGTGTAGTAGGGGTGTCTTTTTAACAAATGGTGCTGGAGCAGCTGCGTGTTCATTTTTCTAAAGGCCCTAAAGTCTGTATTTTGTACAATATAAACAAAACTAACTCAAGATGGAGATATAAACCCACATATAAGTCGAAAAAGGGTAAAATTGCCAAAAAACGTAGGGGGAACCCTGTGAATCTCAGCTACGGTATCCAAATCACAATCAAAGAAGAAAACAGATAAGACTTCTCTTTAAAAGCCTTCCTGAAGACAATGCAGTGACAAGCCGCAGAATGGGAGGGAATATTCGCAAAGCAAGTAAGTCTCCGGCAAAGGACTTGCGCCCACAATCTGCAAGGGACTCCGCAGACTCAGCGAAAAGCAACCAAGTAAAAAAACGGACGGTACTTAGGACACTTTGCTAAACCAGATGCCAGACGACGACAAGCACAGGCAAAGATGCTCGTGTCGTCAGTCGTCAGGGAGACAAAATTCAAACCACCACGAGCCGCAGCGCACCTGTCAGGATCGCGGTGAGAGAGGCGGACGGGCCCAGGGCCGGCGAGGAGTCAGTGGTGGCGGGGACGCTAACTGGTGCGGCCCCCTGGAGACACGCAGATCCACAGAAAACGGCCACGTACACGCGCCAGCCGTCCCACGACCAGGTGGTGTCCCGCCGCAGTCTACACAAGGACCTTCTCTGTGACGTCAAGCGGCTCTGTTTACAACAGCCGCGAGCCGGGGGAGAGTGAGTGTCCAACAAGGGCACACGTACGCGAACAGTCCCCGGCCGTAAAAAGGACCACGGCACAGATGTGTGTTCGCAGTAAGGCAGACACGGAAGGGTGGCCACCGCGTGACTCCATTCATATTCAACTTCACCAAAGGCCAACCAGTCTCTAGGACCGAGAGCACATCAGCGGCTGCCTGGGGAGGAGGAGGAGGAGGGATGGGTTCCGGCCAGGCCAGAGGAAAGGTTGGGGGTGACGGACAGGTCCGCCACCTTGAGCCTGGTTGGCACAGCAGGGTGTGCGGGCGTGTGCGTGTGCAAACGTCGCACTGTGCGCTTCGTATTTTTATAACTTTTTTAACGTTCATTTTATTTTTGACACAGAGAGGGACAGCATGAGTGGGGGAGGGGCAGAGAGAGAGGGAGACACAGAATCGGAAGCGTCGAGATCATGACCTCAGCCGAAGCCGGACGCTCGACTGACTGAGCCACCCAGGCGCCCCACTGCGCGCTTTAAATACGTGCAGTTTGCCGTACGTCCGCTACACCCCAAGAAGGCTGTGAAAACACCTGCTGACCCCACGCTTCACACCTGAGCGAGCACTGCTTCTCTGCCGGCTCGGGGCGTCTCGGAGGGACAGACCTGGAGGCGTGAGCTGCCCCGCCCCAGGGAGGTGTCCCCAGGGGCGTGGGGCGGGCCTGGCACCCAAGGCCACGTCCGGGAAGCCGCCGTCTGCGGGCAGGACCCCTGCACGTCAGGGGCAGGCTGCATGAGGAGCCCCGCCGGGCCCCGATTAAAACCGGACGCTACGGACTCTGAAGGCTCGTGAGCAAATGTTCTCGGGGGCTAAATTCAAATAAGCGCGTGCGCGCAGCTGCAGGCCCATCAATAAAATGGCTTGGGATCCATCCCGCCGTCAGAGAACAAACCCGCATAAACAACACTCGTTTACGTGTCTTCAGGCGGGGCCCCTCCCCTCCCCCGGCCTCCCCTTGAGGCGAACCGCCACCTTGCTGAGGGAGAAAATGAACCCGCGTGTGTTCACAAGCTCACAGGGCGGCTTCGCCTTCGGATGCTTCGAAGCGATCGGCTGTGGCCTAGGTTTCTCGAGACCGACTGGCTCCACGTTCTCTAGACGAGGAGGGCGCTACACAAACCGAACGACATCCCAGATGGCTTCTGGAAAAGACTAAGCGAGGCAAAGCAGGGTGTGCGTGCGTGCGTGTGCGCAACAGGCTAGGATGAGGTAGCTGTTAATTGTTCTCGCTGGACTAAAGGGTAACGGCGGGGGGAGGGGTGCCGGTGGTCGGGCCCCCCAACGGCCTGAAGAAGGGACAGCCAGTGGCCCTGGAGGACAGCCGGAAAAGCACGCGGCCCACGACGCACCATCCAGGCTGAGCGCCCCCAGATCCCACAGCCGACGCACTGCCTGCTGCTTCCTCCCTGACAGGCCCTGACCATCCACTGGGGACTAGGCCACCACACTGTCACCGCAGGCCTCTCCGTTCCCTCTGTCACACGCCCGCCCCGTGTTCCCAGCACAGAGCCAATGTTGGGCCCCACGGGCAGAGGGGATCAAGTGCGCAGACAGCAACCATCCCTGTCCCGCACTAGGAGGCTGGAGCACGGAGAGGGCGATGGCCCTGCTCCGGACTCATTCAGACAAGGAGGGGGCGTCCTGCTACGGACTGAACGTCTGTGTCTCCCCACATCCTCAGGTTGAGGCCCCAACCCCCGTGTGATGGAGCGTGCAGGGAACTAGGGTCAGGTGAGGTCACGAGGGTGGGACCCTGTGACGGGCTAAGTGTCCCGGATAGAGCGAACCCCGAGAGCTTGTGCGCACTGTCCCCCGGGGGCGAGCGCCTGGTGGGAAGGCGTGGCCCGCAGCCACAACAGTCCTCTCCGGCAACAACCACGCGGCACCGTGGCCTCAGACCTGCGGCCTCCGACAGAGAGAACGTAAATAAATGCCTGTTGCTTATGCCACCCGGGCTGGGGCCTCCGCTGCGGTGGCCCGAGCACAGAGGCAGATTTGGCCCTTAGGGGAGGGGGCCCAGTGACAAGTCCCTGACCGTGGGGACACGGCTTTGGAGCCGGTGATAGGCAGAGGCTGCGGGGAGCTTGGCCGAGCCACGTGCCTGTGTCGTGCGGAAGGCAGCACCGGCACGCGGCTGTTCAGCTGAGATTTCCGAGCGGAGTGCGGAAAGGGTGGCTTGCGACTCAATGCAAACGAAGGACGTGCGTCAGGAAGGAAGTGCCAGCATCCCGTACGGACCCCTGGTCTCATGTGACGGACCCCTGGTCTCATGTGACGGGAGGGCCCCACCCCTGTGCCCTTCCTCCCTTCAGCCGAGAACCTAGGTCTCCCCACGACACACGTGAGACATGCCCGGCCTGGGGACCGTCCACGGCCGCCTGACCAGTGCTGCCAGGGTCACGAGACACAGAAAGATGGGGACGCTGCCCAGGAGCAGAGGCGGCAGGGGTGACCAAACCAAGGCAGGGCCTGGACCGGACGTCAGGGGGCAGACAAAGTAGTGCCGACAACGGAGGGCGTCACAGGCTCACGGCAAGCAAGCCACGGGAGCGGAACACGCCGGTGACAAGGGAACACAGGCAGGGCTCGGCTGAGCTCTCTGTCCTACTCTCGAGAGCTTCCGGCAGATCGAGCTCATTCCAGCAGCACCTGGGGGCTCAGCCGGCGGAGGGTCCGACTCTGCTCAGGTCACGGTCTCACGGTTCGTGAGTTCAGGCCCCGCATCGTGCTCTGTGCTGTCAGTGTGGAGTCTGCTTGGGATTCTCTTTCTCTCTCTCTCTCTCTCTCTCTCTCTCTCTCTCTCTCTCTGTCTCCCCACCCAATATAAATAAATACACTTAAAAAAAAAAACTTATTCCAAAGTGAACGGTTGGCACGAAGTCACCCTGGACAAGATACTTACTGTCTCTCCCTTCCTTCACCCATAAAATTGGGATAATAGTGCAAACTGTGTACTTACGGTTTGTTTTAAGAATCCAATGTGTCACTGCAAGTAAACTATTTAAAGCTGTGCTTGGGCAGGTAGTAAGGGCTCACGAGAGAAAAATAAAACAGAGTGGAAGGATGGAAGGAGCAAGAGGACAAGTCCAAGCGGTCGTGTGCAGGAGGCTCTGGGGCAGGTGACCAGACGACTGCCTGCCGGGAAAGGGCTAGGACACAAACGCAGGGGCGCACCTCCGAGCCACCGCGGGCTCGGTCCCAGAACTCCGCAGTAAAGCAAATGTCACAATAAAGCGAATCAAATGAATTCTTTGGTTTCCCGGTGCACGTAAAAGCTAGGTCTACAACACACTGCAGCCTACTCACAAGGCGGTCACATCGGGTCTGCAAAAACGCACAGGCCTTAATTAAAAACACCTTATTGCTCATAGTGCTAACCATCGTCTCAGCTTCAGTGATTATAACCACTGATCACCAATCATACTACACATAACGATGAAAAAGTCCCAACTGTTGCGAGAATGACCAAAATGTGACACAGCCACGGAGCAAACACACGCTGCTCGTTCGCCAGGACACAACCACGCTAACCGTACTTCCTCCTAGAAGCAGAGCTGAGGCAGGCACGAAGCACGACGCGGCAGAAGGACGGGGGAGCGCGAGTGCGGCTGGACACGGCGATGCGCACGACCCACGGGCAGGAGGGCTGAAAAGGACCATCCGCCGAGTGGATCTAACAGGAACTGGTACAACGCACCAGCCAACGACAGCACAATCCTTCTCCGGGACAGACCACATTTGGGGCATTTAACAAACCTTAACAAATTTTTTAAGGTGGCATGACACAAACTACATCCACAGACCACAAGGGAATGACACCAGATGCCAGTAACACGATAGGAAAGTCCCCAAACATCTGCAAATCTAACAACACACATCAAAACAACAGGTCGTTCAGCAAAACGACTGAGATTATAAACTACGTTTACCTGAACGAAACGAGAGCACAGCATCCAAAAAGGTGGGACGCGGCTGAAGCAGCGCTCGGAGCGAACTTTGTAGCCGTGAACGCTTATATTACAAACCAAGATCTCAAATCAATAATCTAGGCCTCCACCTCAAGAGACTAGGAAGAAGGAAAGAAAATATACCAGGAGCGGGCAGAAGGAAGGATCCACACGGAGCAGAAATTAACGAGACAGAAAACAGAAAAGCAAAGGGAGAAAGGGGAGAAAGCAGACACCAGTTCTTCTTTTTTTTTTTTTTTAATTTTTTTTTTTTTTATTTTTTTTTTTTTCAACTTTTTTTATTTATTTTTGGGACAGAGAGAGACAGAGCATGAACGGGGGAGGAGCAGAGAGAGAGGGAGACACAGAATCGGAAGCAGGCTCCAGGCTCCGAGCCATCGGCCCAGAGCCTGACGCGGGGCTCGAACTCACGGACCGTGAGATCGTGACCTGGCTGAAGTCGGACGCTTAACCGACTGCGCCACCCAGGCGCCCCCCCAGTTCTGTGAAGAAGCCTGTTAAACAGCGAACGTCTGGCAAGGCTGCAAAGACCAGAGAACACGGAGAACGTGAGGTAATAACGTCAGGAAGGAGAGGCTCCCGCTGTGGGTCCTGCAGACAGAACGGGAACTGCGTACAGCATCACACACAGGCCCTGACAACCTACATGGGACGCACCAATTCTCCCAGGTACCCAAATTCTCTGAGACAAATTACCCAGCCCGGGTATTTCTGTGACTGGCGGAGGGATGACATCGTGAGCGAAAAACCACATGCAACAAGGACACCTGGGTGGCTCAGTCGGTTAGGCTTCTGACCCTCGATTCGGCTCAGGTCACGATCTCCACGGTTTACGAGTTCTAGCCCGCGTCGGGCTCTGCACTGACAGCGCTGAACCTTCTTGGGATTCTCTCTCTCCCCCTCTCTCTGCCCCTCCCCTGCTCGTGCTCTCTCAAAATAAATAAAAATATTTTTACAGATTAAAAAAAAAAAAAACCCACACACAACAGAAATACCCAGCCTTAGATGGTTTGCCTGGGTGCAAACTTTTAAAAAGGAAGCAATGCCAGATCCACACATCCCTTCCAGAAAACAAAAGAGGACGGAATACTCACTAACCCATTTCACAAGGTCAGTATTATGGTGATAAAAACCAGACAAGAAGAGTGCGAGAAAGCTGTAAGGCCAGGATCCCTCATGAGTACAAACACAAAAATCATCAGCAAGAAATAAGCAAGTTGAATCCAGCAATATGTAAAAAGGACAATGCATTAGGGGCGCCTGGGCAGCTCAGTCGGTTGGGTGATCTACTCTTGAGTTAGGCTCAGGTCATGATACCAGGGGAACGGGATCGAGCCCTATGTGGGGCTCTGCGGGAAGCGTGGAGCCTGCTAAATATTCTCTCTCTCTCTCTCTCTCTCTCTCTCTCTCTCTCTCTCAAGTAAAAAAAAATTAAAAAGGACCATACGTTATAACCAGGGAGGGTTTACCTAGGGTGTCAAGCAGGTTTAGTACTGAAAAATAAATCAATATAATCTGCCATGCTGACAGCGTAAAGAGGAAAAACCACATCGTATCAATCAATTCAAAGAAAAAAACAGAACTTGAAAAAATTCAATATCCATTCATTTCAAGCCAAGACTAGAAGTGAGCTTTTACATCCTGATGAAAGACCTACAAAGGGGGTGCCTGGGTGCCTCGGTCAGTTAAGCGTCCAACTGAGGCTCGAGTCATGATCTCAGACTGAGAGTTGGAGCCGGTGTCAGTCTCTGTGTTGACAGCTCGGAGCCTGGAGCTGCTTCAGATTCTGTGTCTCCCTCTCTCTCTGCCCCTCACCTGCTCACACTTTGTCTCCCTCAAAAAATGAATAAATGCTAAAAAAAAAAAAAAAAAAAAAAGACACCTACAAAAATCCTACATTATTTCCAGTGGCTTCAGACTGAACGTCTCCCCACATCCAAGACCAGGAACAAGGCGAAGGCGTCCGCCCTCCTCACCCCACAGCAACATCACACTCGAAGTCTCAATCAGCACAAACTGTAAGTGGAGGAGACCAAAGGCATACTTCTTGGTGAAGATGTACAACTAACCAAGTTCACAGACAACAGAATATCTATGTAGAAAATCCCAAGGAATTAAACACAATTAAGCAAACAAACAAACAAAAACCCTCGCAGAACTGATAATTTAGTAAGGTTGCAGGCTGTAAGATGAATAACTAAAAAGTCAATCATTTCTATGTGATCAAAAAACAAAACAAAGCAAAATTTAGAACAGATCTAAGAAAGACATACTTGGGTCCAAATCTATTAAAATATGCAGAACCTGTATACTGAAAGTACAAAATGCTAATGTAAGAAACGAAAGACCTAGATAAATAGAGATGCATACCATGTTCATGGAGGGAGGACCCAGCATGGTGCAGAATCAGTTCTTCCCAAACTGAAGGTGTCCACTTAACACGATACCAATTCAACTCCCAGCAGGGTTATTTTTGTAGAGATAGCCAAACTGTCCTAGCACTTCTTTGGAAATTCAGAGGAACTAGAATAGCTAAAATGATTTTGAAAAAGAAGAATGAAATTGGAAGAGTCATACCACCTGATTTAAAACTTGCCATAAGACTGTGGTCACCAGGAAAACGGCGGTGAGACAACATGCGGATCAACACGGACACAGAAACAATTCAGTGGAGGGACGCCTGAACATCTTAAGGTAAAGAATAAAATAAAATAAATAAACGTTGACCTAAACTTCACATCTCATACAAAATTTAACCGAGCGTGGATCAAGGAGTTGAACGTAAAATGTAGAATTCCTGTTCTTTTAAAGGTTTTATTAAGATGAAAACTCACACTACGGACTAAGAGAAGGTAGTTCCAAGTCACATTTGACAAATATGTCTGAAATGCATAAAGGACTCGCAAAATTCAAAAGTAAGTTAAGAAAACAAAAATAAAACTGGGTGAAAGATGGCTAAAATATCTGAACAGACATTTCACCAAGGAGGATAAGCAGATGGCAAGTAAGCAATGAACAGATGTTCAACATCAGCGCCCATTTGGGAGCCACGTGGGAAACCTACGATGAGACACTGCACACCTGTGGGACAGCTGGCATTAAAAATACCACCAACACCAAGCACAGACTAGGATGTGGGTATTTCTGTTCAAGGAACTGCCAAACCATTCTCCAAAGCTAAACATTACCCAAGGTATTACCCAGAAATGCGACACCTGGGTATCTACCCCAGAGGAAGGAAGACTGAGGGGCCCCCCCCCCGGACACAATCTACACACAGCTATTTACAGCAGGCTCTAGTCAAGATGGCTCCAGACTGGAAAGAGCATAAATCCCCGTCAACAAGTACATGGATACAGTCTTTTTTGAAAAGCTGTGGGGCATCCACAGAGTAGAATGGGACGCAGCCACACAAGGGAGCAGCTACAAGCAGACAGAAAATGAGCACAGAAGCAGCACACGTGGATAACACTACAAACCAACTAGACCAACCACAGGGTGCGTGTCCTTGTCAAGTGCACACGGGATCTCCTCCGGTACAGACCACGTGTTAGGCCACGAAACAAGTCTTAATACGTTCGATTTATTAATTTGGTGGAATTAATTCAATGGAATTGAAGTAAGAATCAATAATGGGAAGAAAAAATGGAAAACACATATGTGGCAACAAAACAACACAGTCTTAAACAACCAACAGGTCAGAGAAGAAATCAAAGGAAATTAGAAAATACTTGGAGATGAATAAAAACAAGACACAAGATACCCACACTTAGGGGTCACGGTGAAAGCAGTGCTCAGAGAGGAATTTGTAGCCATAAATGCCTACGTTAAAAAAGAAGAGACTTCAAACCAATAACCGTAACTGCCTTCAGGAAATAGAAAAAGAAGGGCTTAATACACTCAAAGCTAGTCAAAGGGAGAAAATATTAAAGATTAGAACAGAGATGAGTTAAGTAGAGAAGAGCGAGAAAATCAATAAAGCCAAAAGTTGATTATTTGAAAAGATCAACAAAATTAACAAAACTTCAGCTGAAATGACCAAATGGAAAAAAAAAAAAAAAAAGAGAGAAGACTCAAATTATTAAATCAGAAATGAAAGACAGGACCCTACTTCTAATTTTATAGAAATAACAAGGATTGCCAAAGAAGACCGTGGACAACTATACATAGATTGGATAAGTAAGACGAAACAGACAAGTTCCTAGCAATTCACAAACTACCAAAACTGACTCAGGAAGAAACAAAAATCTGAGCTGACCAACAACTGGTAAGGAAACAGAAGCTGTAACAAAACAACAACAATAAAGCGTAGGACCAGATGGCTTCACGGGTGAATTCTCCCAAACATTTGCAAGGGAATTAACGCAATTCCCTTCCAAATTCTTCCAAAAAGTTAAAGAGAAGAATACTCTCCCAAATTCATTCTAAGAGACCAGCATTATGGTGATACTACAAGCCAGGCAAAATACCACAAGGAAACTACAGGTCACTGACCCTTATTGAACAGAGGGGTAAGAACCCTTAACAAGACACTAGCAGACTGAATTCAGCACCGTGACCATGTGGGATTTATACCAGGAATGCAAGGTTGTCTCAACATGTGAACATCAACCACAGCAATACACCCCATTAACATAATGAAGGGGAAAAAACCCACATGATCATCTCAGCAAATGTAGAGAAAGAGAAAGCATTTGACGAATCCATCAACACTCAACCAACTAAGCACAGAGGGGAACTTCAACATGAAAAAGGGCATTTTTGAAAAAACCCAGAACTACTGCCAATCTCAACGGCACAAGGTTGAAAGGTTTTCCCATAAGATCAGAAATAAAACAGGGATGCCCGCTGGGGCGCCTGGGCAGCTCAGGTGGTTAAGCGCCCGACTCCTGATTTCAGCTCAGGTCATGATCTCATGGTCTGTGAGTTCGAGTCCATGCTGACAGTGTGGAGCCTGCTTGGGATTCTTTCTCTCTCCCTCTCTCTCAAAATAAATAAACTTACAAAAGAAAAATAAACAAGGATGCCAGCTTTTACCACTTCCACTCAATATACTACGAGAAGTTCTAGCCAGAGCATTTAGTAATAAAAAGAAGTATAAGGTATCCATTTTAGAAAGGAAGAAGTAAAACTATCTATACTTACAGCTGCCACGATCTAGAAAACCCAAATAATCTGAAAAACCAACACTCATTAGAGGTAATAAATGCATTCAGGAAGCTGCAAGTTACAAAATCAATATGCAAATTCAGTTATATTTCTATCTACCAGTAATTAAGAACCTGAAAAAGAAATTAAGAAAACAATTCCAGGGGCACCTGGGTGGCTCAGTCGGTTAAACGTCTGACTCCTGATTTTTGGCTTGGGTCATGATCTCACGGTTCATGAGTTCGACCCTGCATTGGGCTCTGTGTGACAAGTGAGGAGGCTGCTTGGGATTCTCTCTCCTTCACTCAAAATAAATAAATAAACTTAAAAAGAAATCAATTCCATTTATAACAGTGTCAAAAAGAACAAAATACTTAGGAATTAATTTACCCAGGGAGGTAAAGTTTTATATACTGAAAACTGCTAAACATTGCCAAATGAAATAGGTAAAAAAAAAAAAAAAAAAAGGCAAGCCAAAAAAATAAATGGAAGGCATCCCATGTTCATGGATAGGAAGACTTTAGTGTGGTTAAGATGTTGGAAGAGTCCAAACAATCCTGAAAAAGAACAATGAAGCTGGAAGATGATGCTTTCTGATTTTAAAACATACTAGAAAGCAACAGCAGGCAGAAAAGCCAGTGTCAAAAGATTCCGTATCATAGGATTCCATTCTTTGGCCAGTACTGACAAAAATGGAGAATGTGGTTGTCACGCGGTCACAAAGGGGATTGTGAGGTGATGAAATTATCTGGTTCTCTGACTAGGGGGTGATTAAACATCACGGAATTGTATAACCCCCCACCCCACAAAAAGGGGAATTTTACTATAGAACAATTTTTAAGGTGAAATACAAAACATCTCCTGGTAACATTCTGCGTTTTATTGGGATGGTGAATGCACGCACGTGTGCACTTCTGTCAAACATGCCTACGGCACCTGGTGGGGGTGAAGGTGTGGGGAGTACTTTTATTGTGGACTTTCTTTAGAAGTGAAGGCACACAGTGGTAATAAAAAAGCAGACTGGCTCTTATTTGGTGTCATTACTGTTTCAACCTTGTCCAAAGAGAACACAGCGTCTTAGACCTGCACCCTGGTGGGCAAGTGCACTACCCCACCCTGCTACTCCACCAGCCGTACAACCGTACATTCTTCTGTGTGTTCCTCATGCCTCTGTAGAACCGTGGCTTCTCAAACGCTCGTGGAGTGTTTCTGGAATTCTGCAGGCTAACGCAGAGAGGGCACAAGGTGCAGACAGAGCCCGGCCCACAGAAGGCACCGCAACAGCATGAGCAGCTTTGAGCACAATTATTACCACCACCACCAGAGCCAGGAGCCATCCTCACTCTCAAAACCATGATGCATCCGAATCCTAGACGCGAGCAGACTCCCACAGGCTAAATACTGTCAGGCTTCAGAGACCCAGAAAACACGCTTGCACGCGTGTCACAAAGTGGGTAACAGTTAACGCCTGTCCACTGTGGCCTGTTTTTTGTTTTTACATTTATTTTTGAGAGACAGAGAGAGGCAGAGCACGAGCCGAGCCGGGGAGGGGCAGAGAGAGAGGGAGACACAGAATCGGAAGCAGGCTCCAGGCTCCGAGCTGTCAGCACAGAGCCCGACGCGGGGCTTGAACCCAGGAGCTGTGAGATCAGGACCTGAGCCGAAGTCAGGTGCTCAACCGACTGAGCCACCCAGGCACCCCCCCTTGTGTGGCTTGTTCTTAATGGCTGAAAATTTGAAACAACTCAAGCTCTAAAAGTGGGTTAATTAAGTATACTTTGGAACAAACCATGCATTAACATTTATAGTCTGTAAAAACATGGGAAAGTGTCATGTCATCAAGCGGAGAAACACGGTCTGAACGAGGGGCTTGCTTCACTGTTTATAAAACAGCAAGACTCGAGGTAAAGCTGAGGGTTCCAACAGACATGTGCGTGCAGTCTCCCAAAATCGTACTCAAACGAGACTCCATGTTTTCCTTACTTTTCTTCCTCAGCTTTGTACTCCCAAGGGGACAAAGAAAATAAAGGAAGGGACAACATCAAAAAACCTTTAGAAGCTGGAAAGCAGACGGAGGAGTGGTAAACAACTCAAAAGCTCAATCCTAGGCCAGTGGAGGGAAAGCCAAGAAACTTCTCAGGAGTCTCAGGACTGGGCATGACCAGTAGTCACTTCTAGAGACGGAGAAGATAGGGCTCCAGCTGGAAGATTGCTTGGAGGTGTGTGCGTGTGTGTGTGTGTGTGTGTGTGTGTGTGTGTGTGTTAACTTTTCAGGAAATAATCACAGGACTTGCCAAACACGTACAAGGAGGCTCTTCACTTAGTCTCCCTTGATGGTGACAAGTGGAACCAAATACAGTTCGCTATCAAAGCCAGGACCACTGACACTGGAGCGGCCCCGGAGGCTCACACTCGCTGGCCTGCGTGAGATCCTGGACGTGCACATCTGTGTAGCCACCACGGCCAAGACGCGGAGCTGGGTCAACACGGAAGGCCGCTCACACCACCCTCTCGCAGACACCCGCACACGCCTCCCCCCAAACCCCAACCACCCCCTCTGATTTCTGGAAGAGACCGCATAAAGTCGACATTAATTAGTCTTTAAGGGTTTAGAATGCTCCACAGACACCATGTGGACCCGGAAGTATCTTCCCGGGAAGCATCTTAGTTATGAATTCCATGCGTTGATGCTTCTAAGACTGTGCAGATTATCTACTTCACGTGGTTGAATCTGGGAAGCCTGCGGTCTTTGAGGAAGTGGACCACCGCTGCGAAGGCAACGAACCAGTAAGCATAAAACCATGTGTAGAACTCCCATCATACCCCTCAGGTGGCTACGGGATCTAGCCACGCCTCAGCTCGTTCCTGATCTGGATGACTACCTTCTCTTTCCACGTCGGTCTGTTTTGCTAGGAGCTTATTGATGTTATTCCTGTTTTTCAAAGGACGCTTTGTTTCAATAATTTTCTCTGCTGTTTTTCTCCCTTCAATTTCATTACTTTCTGCTACTTATTATTTCCCTGTTTCTGCTCCTTTGGGGCTTATTCTGCTCTTCCTTTCCCCAGGTCCTCAAGTTGAAATAGATATTAAAGACCTCGTCCCTCTGAGCGCTATCCACTTCCACGGTACTGAGGGAGCCCTGTCTCGTGGATTCCCGTACGCGCCTCTCCGTGACCAGTGGGACCACTGGCTTGTGTTTACTTCTCCTTCCAAACTTCCTTTCTCACACGCGGGCCATCTGGAAGTGTGCTACTTAATGTGCAAGCGGGAAGAGACTGTCCTACTGTCTTCCCTTCACTCCTAGTTTGAGTCTGTTGTGGTCAGAGAGCGGACTCCGTACCTGATTCTTCCGAGTCTGGTCACGACCCCGGGCGCGGTCTGTCTTGGTGAATGCCCAGCGCCCTTGAAAGGAGGGTCCCGCTCCCCGGGACCCTGTGGTTGGCGGTGACGTTGAGTTCCTCCATGACTTCGCGCCGTTCCTTCCGGCAGTCTCGCCTTCGGAGCAGCGCGGAGGCCTCGACCGCGAGCAAGGGTGTCTGTTTCTCCCGCGGCTTCTACCTTCTCTACCTCGCTTCACGCTTTAAGCTCCGCTGTTGGGTGCAAACACGTTTGGGGAGAGCACGTCTTCCTGGTACACTGATCCTCACATGATGTCCCTTTTCGTCCACGTGATGTCCCTTCTTTGCACTGAAGTGTGTTCTTCTGATGTTAACGAACGTGGCCACGCCCACCTGAAAAAAATCAATGCTCGAGTGGCGCCTCATCTTCCATCCTTCCCTTTCAACCCACCTAGATCGCTGGGCTGGAAGGGAGCCTCTTGTCCACAAAACGTGGTCGGCTCCTGTGTTTTCACCCACTGGCCAACCTCCAGCTCGACTGGTGCATCTAGATCATTTCTATTACAAGTAATTACGGATTTGCTCAGGCTTAAATCTATCGCTGCATTATTTGCTCCCCGACGGTTCCTCCGTTTCCTACTTCTTGCCTTCTGGCAGGTTCCTCGGATGGTTTTAGGAGTCCTTTACGATTTGCCGACGGTGGTTTTGAGCTCAGCAAACCAGACCACTGTCTTTGTGGGTGCCCCAGGCACTCGAACACGCATCTGTCCCTGGGCCCGGAGGCATGACCGTGCCGGCGGTGAGGGGTGGATGCGGGCCGGTCCCTGTGCACTCGGGAGCACCACCACCGCATGACCCTGTGGGTTTCCAGCCACCCGGGGCGAGTCAGCCAACACACGAGGGCGGCAGAGGAAATTCCCCTCCTTCCTCCATTAATGTGCCTTTCTATCCAGAAGCTTCCTTCGCGGTTCATTAAGGGCAGGTCCGTTAGGGACAAACTTTCTCACTTTTGTCTTGATTTTCTTCTCATTCCTGAAGCGTATCTCCCCTGGCTGACTGCGTGTTTCTCTCGGAGCCTGAAAAATGCCGGTGCACTTGACCTGGCGTCCACGTCTGCAGATGAGACAGTGTCCCTGCGGACGGTGCTGCTTTCGAGACTCCGCCTTTAACTTTCAGAGTAATTAGCAGGTGTCCCGTGTGACTTTGCGGTTTGACACTGTGTGGGGTTCCGCCCAGCTTCTTAAATCTGTGCGTTTACGCCCTTCACCAAATCCTTCAGAAAATTTTCCAGCTCCCACCTTCGTCTTCCCTCTGGGGGTCCAATTAAACGCATGTTTGTCTCCGAGCCCTGGTCCCAGTGGCTCTGCTCCGTCCGTTGGCCGTCAACCTGTTTCCCTGTCTGTCTGTCTGTCTGTCTGCCTCTGAGCTCACGACTCTCGTCTCCGACCCACTGCTGAGTCTGCCCGTGAGCTTTTCATTTTGGTTTTGCTGGAAATTTCCATTGGGCTCCTCTTCCCTTTCATTTTTTTAACTAATCTCTCCTTCTTTGTTGAGGTTTACGGTTTTCTCGTTTAAAGAAGATCCGTAACTTGTTTGCTGAAGCACTTTTCTGATTGCTCTGCGATCCTCGTCGGATAATCTGGGCACCCGCTGCTGCCTGCTGGCTGTCCGCCCTCTTGGGGCTGTGATGCCTGGCTCTGCGGAGGGCAGACTGCTTACCTACCGCATCCCGCGTCCTACTGAGTCTGCTTTTGGCAGGCGGCCCCGTGCAGAGGCGGTGCCAGGCCCGGGAGGCAGGCGCAAGTCCCCAGACCCGTGGGCCCCGTTCACACGATGCTGGCAGAGGTGGGCCCTGCAGCGAGTGGGGTGCAACCTGGGCTCCCCACGGGGTTCCGCGGACACCAGCGACAAGGAAGCAAGGACCGCCCTGCTGCTACAGGTCGGCATGAGGGCTTCCTGCCGAGCCTGGGTCAGTGGGAGGGGGTGAGCAGCCCCCCTGCCATCTCACCCAGGCTCTCCGATACCGAGGGGTGGGGCTCCGATTCCCTCTGGGGCAGGGAGACGTGGGTGGTGCCCCCGCCCAGCGGGGCACAGAGACCGACTCCCCTCGCCCTGCTGACACACCCGGCACGGCCTGCTCGGAGGGCTGGAGAGGAAGGTGGGTCCCCACTGGCCCGGCGGACACGGCCGGTGGGGACTGAGGGCCCTGCTTGCTGTCGTGGGGCAGCTGCCGGAAGAGACACGGCCCACCCGGCCACTCAATCCAGACAACGCTCAGGGTTTGCTGCAGCGGCTACGTGCCAACAGGGAAGACAGAACCAGGCCCTGCTCCGCTGAAAGGGTCCCGAAGCCGCCGCTTAAGTCTCCCCCGGGGTTCCCCTGGTTTGCTGGTTAAAGAGCGATGTTCCGTAGGCACACGTGTGCGCAAACACTAACACGTATGCACTTACCACACCGCTTGCACCTCCCATCCTTTATCACGTGCGAACGCGTGTGGGATTCACGCGTAACAGACCTATCTGCCAGCACGTGTCCCCGTCCCTCAGGACCACGGGCTGCTCGTGGCCGGCGGGCAAACCGGGGCACGGTGCCAAGGGCAGGCCACGAGCAGCCCACTCGTCTCCCTGGGATCTCAGGGAAGCTCTGCAGGAAGGGGCGGGAGGAGCACGGGTCACGAAGGTGGGAGGGCCCTCCCCGGGCTTCCCACCCTCCCCGAGGCGGGCAGCGAGGCCCACGGGAGGAGCTGGGGCAGAGGGGCTGGCGCCCTCCCCTCCAGTCCTTCCCAGCCCAAGGGCGGCCTCGAGGGGCCCCGTGTGCGCGGCTTTCCAGGAAAGTAAAGGTGGCACGTGACACAAGGGAAACTGAGGCACGACACAACTCTGGAATGCTTACCGGGAAGGGGACGCCTGGAGGAGGACAGGCGTCGGGTGCACGGGGTGAATGGTGATGTGAACTGCAGGGTCCACCTGTACTCCAGCAGCTGAGGGGCTGGCAGGACCCGAGAAAAGGGCCCAGGTCAGGGGCTCCCGGCAGGTGCCCTCGCCACGGGGCACAGGGGGGAGCGTATCAAGTCACGTGTGGTCTCCCGTAGCCACAGCCCTCCCTCGAGTGCGTCCGGGCGAGCGGTCCACACAACCGCCGACCCAATTTCTATTAATCAGCCACGAAGGCTCTTCTCCCGCAGCTGCACTCACCAAATGAGGCAGTGGGACAGGCAGCTTTGATCTTGACGGAGAAGAGATCGGTGATAAAGCCTTTTACTCAGGTTTTAAAAACAAAAAGGAATCGACCTGAAGTGTGCCAGCCCACGCAAACACGAGCGCGGCTGGCCCCGTTGTGCGGACGGCAGCCAGGGGCCCAGATGCCACACCCGCATCTCTAGGGGGAGGCGCCGAGGGCAGCTCGGGCCGCAGCGGAAGGGTGGGCGCTACGGCAGAGCCCGGACGCGGCGTCTCCTCCGATTCCAGCACTCGGTGCTCAGTACGGGGCACCCGGGGCGGCAGCCCAGGCCCCTCAGGAGCGGCACCAAGCACACCCCCCCGCCCCCCGCTCTTGGCGGGGCTCCCTGGAGGCCACTCTCGCGGGAAAGCCCAACCACATCCCAGACCTTGGCTGAGCCCCTCTGCCGCCCACCTCGCCCACTCACCGTCAGGACCCGGGCAGACCCCACCCGCTCTCCGGGGCCCCGAGCCCACCCTCGGACTCCCAACAGCTGTGCTGCTCGCTGGGCTGGGGCTGCGCCTGGAGGCCGGGGGCAGGGGCGTGCTCTCCGCTTCTCCGCGCGGGGGTGCTCCCGCGGTACACGCTCAGCTGACCCCTTGCCGAGCCCTCTTCCAGGTCCCCGCTCCGGGCAGCCAGGGGGCTCCTGTGCTACGGATGCGACCACTTCTTTGCCCGGCAGGCTTTGCTGCCTCCACCGCTCTTGGGAACAAGGCCGCATCCTTACCGGGACGTCACCCGGCCTGGCCCCCGGGCCCTGCTGGTCTCTCCCCCCACGTCACGTCCTCACACGCACCACCTCCCCATGAAGCCCGCAGGCCCCCAGCGCACCTGGCCTGCCCCTGGACCCCCCGCATCGGCAGCGGCCTGCTCCAGTGGCACGTCCGCCCTGCTTCCCACGGCCTGACCCCGCGGACTTGATTTGGGGAGCAAGTCCCCCAAATGCCCGTTAAACGGCGAATTCAGGAGGTCAGAGCGGACGTGCCCAGGCTCACCAGCCTTTCCTCCTCACGCTCACCCAGGACACCCACACTCGTACCTGAACAAGTCAGGGAATAACAAACTGGGGACTTGGAAACTTGGTGGGTCCCAGCGACAGCGAGGTCTGAGGTGAAGGTCCTGACACAAGAGAAGCTTTGGAAACGACGGGGAAAGCTGGGACCCAGAGGGCGCTGCCGCCCTGGGCACGCTTCTCGCAGGGACGCCCACAGCCTGAACGCAGCCTCACGCAGGTGAGGGACTAGCCCTGGGGAGAGGACAGGGCCCGGCCACCTTACCCTGCGCGAAGCAGGGTCCGCGTCCATCGAGCGCCCTGGCGGGGGCCCAGGCATGTCTCTCTGACCCGCCAGCTGCACCTGTGCCCACGGCAGGCTCTCAGAGACCCGGAGCCGACGCCTGGACTCCCTGTGCACCAAGGGATGCCGGGGGGACGGCGTCAGCCTGCCCAGAGGCCACGTCCCAGTAACAAACTGCAACAGTGGGGCCCGCTCGGGGACCCGTGGGGAGCTAGGAGTAGGTCTCCCTGAACACCTCCTCCTTGGACGGCTCTCCCGGTCCAGGGAGCGAGAGGAAGGCCGGCCCGCCGCTCGGCACCAGGAGGTGTTCAGTGTCGGGACGGGGTCCAGAGGAATGGAGAAACCCCGAGGAAGACAGGCCGCGTCGTGAGCTGGCCGGACACGCGGGCTGAAGGCCGCCTGGCGGACGCGCCGAGGTGCCCCGTGAGTAGCTGTCTCCCGAAACAGGGCCGTCTCTTGGGCTCTGGACGAGCCCCTCAGCGTGCTGGACGCAGGGGAGTGTCTGTGCAGAGGTGGGGTGGGGCGGAGCGTGCCGGGGCGGGGCGGGGAGGGGAGGAGGGGGAGGGGAGGGAGGACGATGCTGACATACCTGAGCGAGCTCACCTCCTCCCTGGAGACCGGGAAGCCCCGCTCGGAGGCGCTGGTCTGGCACTGCAGCATTTTCACCTCCACCTCCAGCTGCGAGCGAGAAAGCACGGGCGGGTCAGTGGGGGTGCCGCGGCCCACCTCCTCCCCCTCGGGCCCCTCGCACCTAGATCCGGCCCTCGACTTCTGGGGGGGAGGGCGCGCCGGGGGCCGAGCCAGCGTCTCCGGGGCCACCCCATGTCCCGGCGGCCCGGGGCAGCAGGACCTCGGGCCCTCCAGCCACGCAGACACAGCCTCCCCGTCGGCACCCGCCTCCGGGACAACAACAGACACGCGCTCCTTCCCGGGACGCAGCTCCCGACGCCCGGCTGTCCCTCGGGGCACCGCCTGGCTTACCACGTGGCTTACCACGGCAGACGTGGCTCTGCGCCCGGCCACCCAACGGCGGCCTCTGCGACCGCTGCGCGCCCGGTTCCTGGACCAGAGCAGGCACTCGGTAACCAGGCATGTGACAAGAGAGGGAGGCAGGTCGCGGTGGGCTGGGGCCGCGGGACCCCAGAACCGACCCCCAGCCTGCCCTCGGGCTCCTCAGGCGCACCCAGGACGGTCTGTTCTGGTCCAGACATGGCTCTCGAGCCTCCACGTTGGGAATATTCGTGCTCAGCCGGTTTTCTGGCCACCTCAGACCTTGGGGTGCTGAGTGCCCCCGACTTCTCGGCGTCCAGCCTGTCTAAGAGGGGCCGGGAGGGCCAGGGAGGGTGCAGGGCAGCCTTCACCTCTCACGGGGCTCTCCCGGGAGGTGTGGCCGAGGGGGCGGCGGGCACACCACAAGAACACGGACTCGCCACCTCTCGCCACTCAGGTGGAGCTCGCCAAGGGGCGGGCGCCACACCAGACCCAGCCGTTGGGCGGACAGCCTCCCCGGAGGCCGACGGGTTGTTACTTTGAGAGACAACCGCAGTCAGCCGAAGAAAGAAAGAAGGTGTGAGCGGACAGGTGTCTCAAGCTCCGAGCCACCACGGGGGCCCCTGAATGGGACAGTGACGGTGACGGTAGGGGAGCGCTGCCGCAGGGGCTGATGGGGTGGGGGCGCAGGACAGACAGGAGTCTCCCCACCTTGGCAGGGCGTGGCCTGCATGCAGTCAGCCCCCACACGGCCTCTCCCTGTGGTGGCCTGTGCTGATGCCCCAAAGGGAGGCCACTCGACCTCCCCACGTGACTCTCCACGAAGGCCCAGAGGACAGGTGACTTCAGGGAGGGGCCTCCTGGTGCGCCCACCACAGTGCGGGCTGGGAATGACGTGGCCCGGGTGAGACTGACTGTGGCCCTGCCTCGCTACCCCCTGGGCCGCGTGGCTGAAATGTCTGCCCCTGAACTGGGGCGACCGAGAGCTCCCGGGGCCGGGTCGGGGGGAGCAGAGAGTGTCTCCACGTTTTTGCCTTCCTAGCTCAAAGGCACAGTCTGCCGTGCTCTCTTCTCGAAAACGTCTTCTCCGGGTTGTTCCTGGAAAGGTCCTCCTGAGGCAGCTCATTTAGGAATTCTCAGGCCCGAGGCACCCGGTGTGTAGGAAGCCCCGATTCTCATCATCGAGGTCGCGAGTGACGCCACCACACAAGCGGGTGACCCCAATCCTGCCGAATGCAGATTAGAGAGCAGACATGAGCTGGAGCGGCCTCGGCGAGGTCCCCAGAGGAAAGGACGGTCGGGGTCTCCGCACACGGCTGCCCGGCACTGCCCGATGGGCTGAGGTCCCCCTGCACAGATCAGGCACTAAGCGACCACTCGGTGGCACCAGCACGTGGAACAAGGCCTGCTCACACCTGTGGACAAGTGGCGTCCCCCGTGTGTCCCACGTGTGGCGTGTCCCAAAGCCTCTCCTGCCCCTCCCCCGGGAGCACACACACCCCTGACTGGCCAGGCGCGCCGCTCCTACCCGATGCCACCCACATGCTTACGCAGTGACCAGAGGTCCCTGTGTGTCTGTCCTCAGGCCACAGCCAAACAGGCCACCGGGCACGCTGACCTCGCTGGACCCGAGGACTGTCCTGGAAAGGCGCAGAAGGGGCCTGAGTCCAGCCTGGGCTGATCCCTCGGTCTCCTTTCTCGCGTGTGTCGGGCTGCTGATGTCTTGGGCAGAGGAGGCGTGCACACTCACGGCGGCTACCTGCCCGCCCCACAGAGAAAGCCGGGCTTTGGAGCCGCAAGACAGGACACTTCCTGTCACCGTCCGGGCCCCAGACCTGTCACAGGCCCGCTGCGCCTTGTTCTGGATGCTGTGAACCACACGCAGCCTTCAGATCCGAGGTTCAGATGGGAGACACGATGGGTACGCACCCCAGAGGCCTCAGGAAGGCACCCCGGTCACCCAGGCACCACCCACGGCCAACGGGGGCCAACGGGGGCCAACGGGAGCCACCAGGGGGCGGGGCTCTGGAGAGTCACGCCTCCACTGGCAAGTATGAGCCTTCTCTCCCCCTACTTGCTTATCGATTTCTCGTTACAAAAACAGGAAGACGGGCTGCACGCTGTTATGTACTTCGGTTTCCTCACTTAGCGTATTTTGGAGATATTTCCAAACCAGTGCCACGAGAGCCCCTCCGTTCGTGTTCGTGCCTTCATGGAACTCTGCCACGTGGACGCCCCACCTCTTGCTGACACGTCTCCCACGGAAGAGGGTTTCGCCGCTTCCACCTGACGGCGTGAAGTCAGTGCCGAGGCAAGGCAGCTCTTGGTTCCCCGCGTGCAGGCGGATCCCCAGACGGTTCCTCCCGCGGCTGACCTACCGCCCCCGGGAGGGCCCAGAGGTGCCCGCAGCACGTACCCCGAGGCACGACAGCCCCGCTGGTGTACGATTCCGCGTTGTCACTCACCCGCTTCCGCGTCTGCTTCTGATCTCCAGCCACCGTCCTGACCACAAGAATTCCAGGGCGCCTTCTCTCTCCCTCCCTCCCTCCCTCCTCAACCATCAAAGCAAAACAAAAAAACCTTTTTAGAAAACACCGGGACCACGGCAGACGCACAGACCGGACAGAGGGCAGCTGAGGACACGATCGTCCGCCCGGCCCCCGGGGGCGCGGTCAGCCTCGCACACTCCCTGCGGGCAGGCGTGCTGGGGGATCGCGTCTGGTTACCCTGATGTGCCGCTGCCGTTCTAAGTGCGTGCGTGTCCCTGTATCGTCTGACTCGTTTCTGTATTTGCAGGACTTAACATCTCTGTGTAATCTTGTTCCCCACCCTCAGTGCGGTCAGGAGGCGGTCTCCGCGCAATCCCGTCAGCTGCGCAAGCCAGGGCCTCCCTCCCTCCCAGCCGGACGGCTCGCACCTCCACGCCGGGAAGCCTGGGCGCGTCTGGGGCTTGGCTGGAACGGCTGCTGGTACCTTCCTACTTACGGCGTGTCAGTTTCTGGCTGAAAGAGATGCGCTTTGTTACGCCGAGAAATCATCCATATGTTCCTATTTTATGAAGACGGAACATGGGGTTTCTGGCAAATGCCTTTTCGGCAACTATGGAGCACATGTCCTAAAACCGAGCCAGCCGGCCGGTGAGGGGGAAACCGCGGGCGTGCCCCAGCACACACGGCGGCATCGGCAGCCCGAGCCCCAGCACGCACACGTGACGCCCACACGACACACTTGTCGCTCGCCCCCAAAGAGCTTCCCCTGTCCGTGCTCCGGGTCCGTGTTCGGAAGGCCTAGCGGAATTTCCCCCAAAACTGCCTCAGCCCGGTACGATTTCGGTCTCTTTTTGTTGGGGGAGGGCAGGAGCGGCTATTTTGTGACAACTTTGTAACTGTTTTCTTTAACGTTTCTATCTCTATCGCTTCTGGAGTCAGTACTGATAGGTTGTACTTTCCTAGAAAACAATTCATTCAGTTTATTTAAATTGAGCTACAATTCAACTTACATTTATTCTTTTTAGATGGTTTTTTCCTTTCCTGTATTTCCCTTTACCAACGAGGTGAAGTTCATGCGCGGTCAAGTGCGTGAGCCCCATATGCCCGGCTCCGTGACCGTGGTGTGGGCACGCCTGTGGGATGCCAGCCACCCCAGCAAGACCGGAAGGGGGCCCCTGCAAGCCCCTTCTGGCCAGAAACTCCACGATAATTCTTAGTCCTCATTTGGGTAGTGACGTGTCTATTAATTTTTTACCAGAACTGTGAATAATTCATACGTTTTACTGGTTTTATTTCCGAGCACGAGCGTTTGGATTTATTTATTATTTCCGCCATTTTTCACTTTCTTATTAACTTCTGCTTTGATCTTTACAAATTCCTACTTTTTGCTCTACTAGGGTTTATTTTGTTTTCCTTTTCTGAGTTCTTGAGCTGGGTCTTTAATCTGTCTATATTCATTCTTTCCTGTTCAATAATATAAATATTTAATCCACGAGTTTTCTTCTGAACTCTGCTCTGTTTCCCACAGGCCCTGAGATGTGTTTTCTAGATTCCGGGTACGTCCGCATCTCACTGCTGCCTCGACCCAAGAATTGTTGGAGACGGAGGTTTTGGTTCTGGTTTTTTTTGTTTCTATTGTTTTTTTTGTCTGTTTGTTTAGGTCACCATTTCAAATTCCTCACCTCGTGATCTGGTAAGTGTGTTGGTTACATCTATTTGAACTTAGGAAGGGTTTCTGTATTATCAATATGTGGTGAATTTTGGTGAATGTTTCCTATAAGCACTTTATAGCAAGAGTGTCTTTAGTTTGGGGGGGGTTAAGGGCTTTACATGAAACAGATTTTATCTTTCTATCGCTTATTCTTGACCCACTTGACACACCAGGGATTACAAAGTAAAACAAATCCTCCTGCTGCTGGCGTCCTTGACAATTTCCTCCCAAATCTCTCCCCATTTTCGCTTTTTGAACATCGATGACGTATCTGTGGCCTATTCATCTCGTTTACTTTTTCGTGTGAAATTCTTGATACTTAGAGATGTCTTTTCGTTCTCGTGGTTGCTTTCGGAACTCTTGACACGACCCCTGCACTTTTCGGTTTCCAACGGTTCCTATCCGCCTCCCGCAGAAGATTAACCGACGGGTTGCGTGCGTCCAGCTTACGGTTTACCTTTCCTCGGTTCAATGTGCCTTGGCCGCGTGACGTTAACTTTAAATGTTTTAGTCTTCAGCCGCGATGGGGTGAACACCACCGCCCTCCCGTCTTCTCCCGTCTTCTCCCGTCTTCTCCCTTCCCAAGAACTTCCATTAAATGTGTAAACTGTGCGCCACCGGAACCCACGGCATCTGCCCGGTCCTGTCTCCCGACCTCCTTGCGCGTTTTGGTCTTCTGGCCCCGTGGGTTCAGGTCTGGCCCTCAGGCCCTCTAGCTCCAGTTTAACCTGGGCTCCGGGACCGGGGACGCCCCGCAGCAAAACGTTCACAGATGACTTTCCTCTGCTCAAGGTCAGCTTGTTCACTCTTCCCATGAGAACTTTTTCTACCATCCGGGTTGCTACAAAACTTCTGCGTTTTACAAAATTGTGTGACGTTGCTTTTATTACTCACCAGGAAGGTGACTTTTGCTTTCACTGTGACTTTCACTGTGGAAAGGACAATCCTGACCAGGCGGCTCTGTGTGGCCTCCACACACCTTCCGACTTTGCTCTGCAGGGGGGGGGGAGCCGCGGGCACTCCCCTGAGAGCAAACGCAAGCCCTTCCTCTCCGTCCCAGAGACAGACGCTCAGCCTTGTGGGCATTGACCGGCCCCTCCCGCCACGGCCGCTGCACCTGCTGCACCTGTCCCAGGGCGCAGACAACAGGTGCCCTGCCCCTCCCTGCGGCTGCCCCTCCAGCCCTTTCCCTGCGGCTGCACTTCTTGGCTCAGCCCCGCACGCCCCTGCTATTTCCACTGCTGAGGGCCGGCTCCCTCCCGTGAAGGGGCTTGGCTTTTAGCTGCAGTTCTGTTCGGCCCAAATTTAGGTTTGCCTTTTTTGGCTTTCATTCTTCTTGGTACTTTTGGACACCTTCCAGGAAGCAAGGAAGAAATGCTGACTTATGCTATAGTGTTCAAAGCAAAATAGGCCCTTTTAACTTGTAAGCTTGACTCATAACTGCTTCCCACTCGACCCCCTCCCGCCCACTACAGCCCGCACATGCCGAGGCCCCCGGAGCTGCCCGAGCCTGCCCTCCGAGCGCCCGCACCTGCCAGCCCCCAGCCTAGGGCAGTGGCCGGCTCCCCAGACACACGACAGGGGTCTGCAGCTCAGTCCCCACCGCCACCCGCCCCCCGGACCCCGTCAGACCCACCTCAGAGGCCGCCCCCTCCAGCAGTCCTCCCAAACCGGGAGTGGTGGCCCCCGCCCATATTCAACCATGTAATTCTAAGACTCGTGTGTGTGACTGTTTTCCCGCCGGCCTGGGAACTCCTGAAGGTGCGTATACCTCCGCTCACCTCTTAACCCAATTCCCAGCTCAGACGCGGCACGCCGGGGATGGTCCAGGCCCGCAGGCAGGGGCACAAGAGCGTGTGGGTGGCCAGTATGCCAGTCCACGCCTGGCGCTCCCCTGGCATGCATGGCCGAGTGCCGTGCAGCCTTGGGGACAGCGTGCGGGCCAGGCCTCCGCCGGGACGGCAGCTCCGGGCCGGCGAGCGGAGGCAGGGTGAACACACGGGAAAGCACGCCGTCCAAGGAGAACACAGTCCGGCATTTGCCCACCAGCACCCAATTTCAGAAAGTAAACAGATCGGTATCAGCAAGAGGAAACCAGTCGGGCTCTGAAAGGGGTTGCCGAACGACGAACGTCAACGGCGCTCCCGTGGGCGCCTTGGGGAATAGCCCTCCACCCCCCGCCTGCCCGTGAGCCCTGCTGGCTCCAAGGCCACGGCCTCTCCATCGGGGCCCCTCTGCCCCGTTCACGTGGGAGGGTGGTAAGAGGTGCTGGCACCAGCCGGGTCACACACAGGCTCAACCTCCATCTCCTCATCGGTCGAGTGGGGGCGATGCCTCCTGTTCTGGAGGTCTGAGCAGGAAGTGGGCCGCCCGAGAGGAAAATGCCCATCCGGGGGCCCAGCGCCCGCCACAGCCGAAGCTCCGTCCCGGCAGCACCCCAGGGCCCCACCCTTCCCCACCCTCAGGCCCGGCCCTGGCTCTCCGGGGGCACAAGCGTTCATCCTTTGTCTTTCAGCCAACAGGCGAAGCCACGCTGCTCTGACCCGGGCCCGGAAGAAGGGGCAATTGGAGATGCGTTAACACTGCAGTCTGCAAACACCTATTTCGTGCCTCACTGAGAAGAGTCTGCATTTGTAGCTTAAGACGAAGGAACACAGAGCTAACTGGATCGTCTCTTCTAAGAGATTTGCCAAATGACAAAACCCCGAGGGCCGTTCCGGAGGGCCGTTCCGTGAGCCGCCCTGCACACGGGGCTCGGAAGGGAGGCGCCCCAGAGGGGGTGTCTGCAGGTGCAGCACGTGGCTCTGAGCCACGCGCCCACGATGAGGACGAGGCCCCGGGCCTGCCACCGCCCAAGGGAGCCCCTCCGCACAGGCCGCGCTTCATCGCCACACCGGCCTCCCCCAGAGAGGCTCTTCTGCGTCTCCGACCTCTGAAGCCAACGCACACATTTACGTTCCTTCCTTCGGCTCGCCGTCCACATCAAGAGGCAGAATTAGCAGCAGGGCCGGCTCCAGACGACTCAAACGCCCAGGGAGCCCGGCCGCCGGCAGGCTGTGCTCACACCCTGGGACTGGTGGGCGCCCCTGGGGAAGCCCGATGTGCCCGTCTCGCAGCCACCGAGGGGCGCGGGTCAGCCACGCTCGGTCCACGGCCCCGAGGCTGCTGCTTCTGGTTCTGCGGGCGAGCACGCTGAGGCCCAGGAGGTAAATGTTCCTGGCTTTTTCACAGCAAACCTGGAGCCCAAAGAGCATGGGGACCTGGAGGCGGCCCGCTGAGCGCCGGGGTACCGAAGGTCCCACCGTCCCCAGCCCACAGACATAGCCTACGACTCACCCGGAAGCAAAGGACAGCATGTGGCAGAGCCTTCATTCCCTCTACGCTCAAGCCACAGGCTGCGTGAGGAACACGTCGGCCTGCACAGAGCCCGCCTGTCTCAAATGCTTTATTTTTAAGAGAGAAAGACAGAGTGCGAGCTGGGGAGGGGCAGAGAGAGAGGGAGACACAGACTCCGAAGCAGGGTCCAGACTCTGAGCCGTCTGCACAGAGCCCGACACGGGGCTCAAACCCACGAGCCGTGAGATCACGACACGAGCCGAAGCTGGACGCTCAACTGGCTGAGGCACCCGGGCGCCCCAGAGCCCGCCTGTCTTTACGCAAGGCACCGGGGACACCAACATTCCGCAGGAGGCGGAGCGGGCCCGGCTGGAGGCTGGCCGACCTCTACCGTTCCGCCTTTTCTTTCCTTTCTCCGCTTCACACCATGGACGTGTGCTGCTTACTCAAACAGCAAGGAAACACTAAAAATATCCATTTATTGGCCCAGAGCCCAGGCCAGCATCCACCAAGAAGCAGCCTTCCCAGTCGGGCCTTTGCTTTCGATAGCAAACCACAGCTCGTGGCCCACGTGCCCGCACACGCCCCACCCACAGGTCCTCGCCCTCCTCGAGGCACGAAGCGCACGTTTACCAATCCCTCGGGCTCCCACCCCGGGAACAGTGAGTTCCGGAGAGACCGCACCCCCCAGGCCGCCACCGCACCTGCGGGCCCTCGCAGGGACCGGCGGCGCTGAACCGTGTCCCCCGAACTACTGAGCGCGTTGAGGTGTCGCCACCGTCCCGCTCCGGGGTCCCGGCTTGCGTTCAGGCGGGGCTGGGCCCTCCGCCTCTTCACCGGCCGCAGGCCCTGAGCCCAAACCGCAGGGAGGGCGCCCGCTCAAGGCGCCACCAGCACAGTACTGCGTGCCAGCAGACACGTGCGGACGGCAGACAGCGGCGGGAAGTGCTGGAAGGAAAGGAAAGGCAGTCTCTGCAGCAGCAGGAAGTGCTGCCCTGCGGTCTCCGCTGGTCTGCCCGCAGCCAGGGCTGTGGGGGCCTGGGCTCCCGGGAAGCACCCGCCCACCGCCCAGGGGACCGGGCCCCCTCGGGGCCTCGTGCCCGTGTCAGGGCACCTCAGCAAAGGCCAGCAGAGCTCGGGGCCCAGTTACAGACACCTGGGAGCCAGGCCCCCACTCCAGCACGGATCGAGCCCAGGAAGCGGGGCTCACACCTGCTTGAAGTGTCCCCTAAACCAGGCATCAGAACATTCCTGGCGTAAAGGCCCAGCGGGCAGCACCCGCCAGTGCCACGGTGCACGGGCGGCCACGGGCCACGGGCACGCAGACAGGAACCTCTGCCTTGTGGTTAAGCACGTGTGCTTAGAGACCGCAGCGGGCTGCTCTCCTGCCCCTGACCTGGCCCGCCCCCTCCCTGCTGACGAGGGGACAAACCAGCCGGGACAGACGCCCGAGAGCTGAAGGGCGCACCGCCTGCGGGACACCTACCCGACAGCCCCACGGCCGGCCGGCCGCTCTCCCCACCGCACGAGCGGGAGCGGGGGTGCTGCTCGCCACCCCCAGAGTGAGAGGGCGGCTAGCTCTCCGGACTGCGTCCCCGGGTGGGGGCGGCCCAGCCCAGCGCGTCCAGCACCGAGCGAGGCCGGGGGGGGGGGGGGGCGGCGGGGGCAGCTTCTCACTGGTGCCAGCCGGGTATGGCGGCCGGGGGTGCGGTAGCACGGCAGGCTGGGGCGCTTCCTGCCCACGAGAGGGGCCGGTGGCAACGGGCAGAAGTGCCAGTTTCCAACACGCGGCCGAGCCTGGGCAGCAGCCAAAGCGGCCGGCTGCGCCTGGAACCGGGACCCTCGCTCCCGACAAAGCACAGATGCGCGAGTCCTACGGGTTCCGTGGGAAGGCCACGCCTCGCTCTGTTCACGGCGCAAGCGCGCCACGTGAGAACCGGTGTCGCCGTGGTGCCGAGGCCCCGGAGCTCCAGCACAGCCCGCGGTGTGCCCCGCGCCCACCTCCACGCATGCGCACGCGGACGTGAGACGCGTTCTTCTGGGTTACGTTCCTCCGTCTCCCCGTTACCGGATTCCCAGGTTGCCGGTGAGTGCCGGCGTTTCCGAGTGCGCGGGTGGGGAAGGGGCCGTACAATTCACCTGCTGTCAAGGGTGCCGCTGACAGACCAGTGACAGACCGGTGACCAGGTCGCGACGGGGAGCAAAACCTCCCGAAGGTCAACAAACCAGCCGTGTGTCTACGTGTTCCGTCTCCGTAAAGCCCACGCCCCGTGGCAGGAGCGGCACCTGCCCCCGCACGGGGTGGGGGTGGCTCCCGGGACCTGTGTCCGCAGGACCACCCCCACCCCCCAGCAACCTCCGAGCCCCAGACGGCCGAGAAGCAACGACCCAAGAGAAGGCTCCGGTGGAAGGGGCGCCCTAACCGCCCCCGCCCCGTGGTGGGCCGGTCGTGGGACGACTCTGGGCCTGAACGTTAACCGAGTCCACACGGGTGGGAAGTTGCACCTGCTGAGAAACCACACCACTACCCTGGGCGCAGCTGGACGCAGACACGCGCCGCCTGTCCACCCGGGTTCGAGGAGGGGAGCGCTCCGGGTGGGGGAGCGCCACGTGGCGGGAACAGCTCGCATGAAGTCACAGAGGCATCGAGGACACGGAGACGTGGGAGATCAACCACAAAGATCCTAACGTCAGGGATCCCGCTCACCGAAGTCAGGAAGACAAGCACAAGCTGGAGCCACCCCGGACGGGACGTCCGCGTGGACCCCGCGCGGTCCGAACTCCACACCGGCAACTGGCCACCAAACCCCGTCAGAGTCAGGTGTGGGAAGAAGGGGAGAAGCGGGCAGGTCTGTGGCGTGGAGGAGAGAGGAGGACACGGGACAGGACACGGTCTCAGAAGGCCACACCACTTCTAAAAGCCGCTGCTCCTCGTATGAGGAACCTGTAGATGTTAGTGGAATATTTACAGAGACGTGAAAATCCCCTTACCAAGACGGAGATTAATACAACAAAGGTCGCTAGCCCCCCAAAAGGGATCAGAAACCTACTACCTACCCAAGTTCCCAGAGACCAAGACTCACGTCCCAAGCCCTCCCAAGGGCAAATCCGCCCAGGCTGCCTCGGGTGCTCCCTGGCCCCCACCCTGGCAGAGACTGCGGGCCAGGTCCGTGGGTTGCTTAGCATCCGGCAGCCAGGATGAGACCTGGGGCCACAGTCAGGAGATCGAGGTCCCATCACCACAGCAACGGCAGCAGGGAAGGCCCCCCGACCAGGCCTGGGCACAGAGTGTGAGTTGACCCCAGCCCCGGACGATCAGATGAAGGCCCCGGCGTGAAACCACCCCTCAGACCACAAACTGTGGTTTCTTGCATGTGTCCCCGCACATCTGTGTGTCATGGGAGGCTCTAAACCAAAAACACTCTCCCCGGCACCTTCTGGAAGAAATGCCCCGTGCTCTCAGGAGGCCAGGTGCACAACAGGCTGGGGTGAACAGCTGGGCCACGGGACCCCGCGGCCAGGGCCGCCGCTGGGAAAGTGGAAGGCTGGGAACCACGAGGCAGGCCCGGTGGCCATCCCGGCTCACCGTCTTCAGGGAGTCCGGGACACGGCACAGCCCGGGCAGGGGAGGCAGACCCAGGAGGGCGGGGAGACCGCGGCAGCCAGACTCCACACTGCAAGGAGCGTGCAGGGGGCCCCCACAAGCGCGCGGCAGAACCCTGACCGGCGTATACAGGAGAGCAAAGACCCCAGATCGAGGATTGAACCATCGCAAGGGACAAGAGGGAATTACCTGTCCAGCTGGGCTCCAAAGCGCCTAACTCCCAGGGTAGCAGGCAGAGCACCCAGGGAGGCCAAGACCCAGAGCTGGAGATAATTAGCCCTAGAACAAGTGCTGCCCTGGGTCAGCCTGGAATGTCATCAAAGTGCCACCTGGCAGATCGGGCCATTTCTAAGGACCTTTGCCACGTTCCTGAACGAAGGAAGCTGGAAGGATCTTCACAAGAATACACAGGCATCCAGCATCCACCCAACACAGGTGTTAGACTTGGCACAGAATGACTGTAAACAGTCAATATAACTGAACTCCATACTTTTAAATATAAGGTATAGACAAGGAGAGAAAAGGAAACCATAGGCAAACTTTTCAGGGTTGCAAACAGCAACATCTGAGCTAAAAATGCACGGGTCACTCCAGTGGAAGACTAGTCCAGGGAGCTTGGAGACACAGCAGCAGGAATGATTCAGAAGGAAAAGAGCACATGTGAGCCATGGGATAGGTCCCAGCACCCGAGATGTGGGTAACCGGACGCGGCCCAAAGGAGGCCTTTCCAAGGGACGAGGACAGGAAGTCCACAGAGCTAAAGAACGCAAGAAAGCCCAAGCACAAGGAACAAAGGAAGGTACAAGAAGGACACAGAGGCACGTCGTCATCAAATTCCTCCAAGCAGTGATCGGTGATCACGAGACCACCAGAAAAGCCAAGTTACACGAGGACCCCGGGGCTGGCGACAGGGGCCTGATGGAAACAAGGCGAGTCAGAGGCGAGTGGGGAAAACCTCCTTCAAGTCCTGAAAGGAACAAACATGCCAGTGAGACAGGAAGTAAAAGAAACCGCCCACCTTTAGCTAGACCAAAAGGGGGAGCAGAGTCCCCGCTACTGACCTTAGGAAGTAAGGACGGTAAGATACAGACCCCGGGAAGTGAGGACGGTAAGACGCCGACCCTGGGAAGCGAGGACGGTAAGAGAGCCCTAGGACGACTAGATGACTCAGACAAACTCCTAGAAACACACAAACTACCAAAACTGACTCAAGAAGAAATGGAAAATCTGAACAGGCCTGTGATGAGTAAGGAGGCTCAATTAGTAACTGAGGATCGCCCAACAAAGAAATTCCCAGGAACAGATGGCTTTACTGGTGAATGCTACCAAACACGTAAAGTAATTAACACAGAATTCCCAAAGTCTTCTAAGAAGCTGAAGAGGACAGAACGCTTCTCAGCTTATTTTATGAGGCCAACATAACCGTGATACCACAGCCAGAGAAGGCTAAGACCAATAATCCTTATGAACACAGGCCGAGAAGCTCTCAACAAGACAGCAGCTAACCAACCGGCAGCATCTCAAAGGGTCAGACACCACAACCAAGTGGGCTCTAAGCCAGGAATGCAAGAACGGTTCAACATAGAAAAATCAGTGAATGCAGCACACACCGCATTAACAGAATGAAGGAAAAACCACATGATCATCTCAACTGAGGCAAAAAACCAGTTGGCAAAAATCCAACGCCCTTTCGTTATAAAAATAATAAACTAGGAGTAGAAGGCAACTTCCCCAACCTGACAATGGGCATTCACTAACACCCACAGCAAACATCATATGCTACGATGCAAGACCGAAGCTTCCCCATAAGATCAGGAACAAGGCAAGGATGCCCGCTTCCACCACTGCTATTCAACATTGCACTGGAGCTCCAGCCAGAGCAGTCGGGCAACAACAAGAAACAAAAGGCATCAAATCGAAAAGGAAAAAGTAAAGCTATCTCTATTCACAGATGACCAAGATCTCATAAATTGCAAACGCTACGGAACTGACAAAAACTGCTGGAGTTCAAAGAATTCGGCAAAGTGGCAGGAAACAGGACCAACGCACAAACACCAGCAGTGTATCTGCACGCTAGCAGTGAACAATCAACAAAAACGTTAAGAAAGCAATCCTATTCACAACAGCATCAAAGAGAATAAAAACTTATGAATAAGTTTAACCAAGGAAGAAAGACGTGCAAGCTGAAAACCATAAACACTGCTAATGGAGATCCCAGCAAACATAAATAAATAGAAAGACAGTCTGTGTTCATGGGCTGGAAAATTCAATGTTGTTAAGATGGCAATTCTCCTCAAAGTGATCCACAGATTCAACGCAATCCCTGTTAAAATCCTGTCTTTTTTTGCAGGAATTGGGAAGCTGATAGTAAAAATTATATGAGATTACAAAAGATCCCAACAGCCAAGTTAATTCTGAAAAAAGAAGAACAACGCTGGAAAATGCACATTTACCAGTTTCAAACCTTACCACAAGTGACAGGAACCAAAACAGTGTGGTACTGAGAAAGGACAGGCCTGTAAGTCAAGAGAACCGAGCCGGAATCCAGAAGGAAACCCAAGCATCTCTCTTTCGGTGAGGGAGAGAACAGTCCTGGGACCACCGGATGTCCACGCACAAAACAATGAAGGCAGACCCCAACCTCACACCATCTTCAAAAATCAACTCAAGATGATTAAAACCTCAGTTAAAGAACTAAAACTACAGAACCCTTAGAAGGAAACACAGGGGTAAATCTTTGCGACCCTGAATGTGGCAACAGTTTCTTAGGCATGACCGAGAGCATCAATGACAAAAGAAAAAAATAGACAAAATGGATAAAATCCAAACCCTGTGTGCACCCAAGGACACGCTCGAGAGTCAGAAGACAATTGACAAATGACCCGATGAGAACCCCGTATACACGACGTAAGACGAACCGCGCAGAACTCGTATTGCTCAACAAAAAGCCAGACGACCCAGTTTGAAAATGGGTAAAGGATCTGAACAGGCATTTTTCCGAAGAAAATACACAAATGGCCAACAAGCGTGGGAGGAACAGCTCCACGTCACTAGCCATTAGGCAGATGCAAACCCAAACGACAATGAGACGCACCTCACACCCACCAGGAAAACAACAAGCGTTATGTCTCCTCTCTCGTTCCTGATGTTGGTCACCTGCACCTTCCCTCCCTTCCTGCTGGTTAGTCTGGCTGAGACTCATCAATGTTGTTGATCTCTGAGGACCAGAGTGTGGTGTCGGGCACAGAACTCACCTCCGAGCATGAGACCTATGGGGCGGGGGGGACCGACGAACACCGACAGGTAGAACTCTCAAAGGGATCGCTGCCCTGAACAGAAACAGACGAGAGCAGAGAACAGGACACGTGGCTCCCTGGCGGACCTGCCCGAGCGCCAGGCTCAGCAGACCAGCCTCCGACCTGCCTGTCTCCTCTGGTGACAAGGTCCCTCCCTCTTGGAGAGCAGGCCTGGCTTGCCACACTCACTCACAGCTCCAAAGACTCATGAAACTTTAATGCTAATGGCACTCACGGCCGGCTCACTAGCGCAGCATAACCTTTAAACAGAGGCCACGCATTTCAGTTTCATTTGGGAAGACACGGTTTGATCCCAGGGCCTTACCCAGTTCCACAAAGCACTAGCCAGCAGGAAGAGCAGAGAAGTGTGCCCCCCTTGACACGATCCCAGTGAACCTGGCACCGTGGGGCGCCAGAGGAAGGATGCGTGCACCCCCAGGTCGGGGCACGGGAGGGTCCGCCTGGGCCACGGACCACAGGTGGTACTGACGGGACCAAGGCCCAGTGCATCCCAGGGACTCTCCCCAGAGCTCAGTCTGGGCGGGTACCTCAGGTGTCCCAGAGAAGAGACGACACTGAGGTCAGAGTGGGAATCCTGGTCAAAGGCCACCTTTCTGCTCGGTTCTGGGCCCATCACACATCCAGGAAGGTCCCTGTAGTGGCTGCTGCTTCTTGGGGAGGCGCGGGAGGGGCCGAAACAGACTGCCCTGGTTACGTTCCGTTCCGTCTGGAGGGACGCACCTGACCTGACAGGCCAGGCAGGCCACGGCAGCCACCGGTGGCTCTCCCGGGGAACTTCCTGGCAAGTACAGCTGGTCACCCGAGCTGGGACACGCCTGCACCCCAGAGAAAAGAAGCCCCACCGGAAGGCGTGTGCAAGCAGGACTTCACGCTACAGCGCCGTTCCCTACGCCAGCACGTTTGCTAAGAAGATTCTAGGGACCCCTGCAGCCCACCCACCCAGGGAACAGGCTGTGGGAGCGTCCTGGGGTGGGAGAGACCAGCCAGGCGACCTGGCAGCAGGTGACAGGCTCGTGGTGAGCGGAGGCAGGAAGGCCCAAGAGGCAGACCTGGAGAAATCCAGGGTTTTAGCAGGAAAAAACCCGAAAGAAAGCTGAAAGTCACCCGGGTCTGGAGGCAGTCTGGGCAACGTGCACCACCTGGGTGCAGAGGGGCGCCAGCAGCCCAGCATGGTCTCTGCCACCCCAGACCCAGCCGCACACGGTGGGCAGCCCATCCTGGGAACACGTGGGAGGTGTCCACGTGCTTCCGTGGGTCTAGGGGCTGGCTGAGGCTGTGAGGCCGCCTCCTCCGGGAGAGCAGCCGTTGAGATGGGGGGTGGGGGTGTTAGAAAGTCCAGGAAAATCCCATGAGGGCAAACCCCCTCCAGAAAACGCGTGCACGTAGCAGACACGTGGCCACGGTTCTGCGGGCTCTGGACCCCTCGACGTCGCCACGGGCGACCTCGGCGATGTTGAAGAGGAAAAGGCTTTGCTACAGAACGCCTTCCACTGAGGCCGCTCTTCCAGGTGGGGCTTACCGTGGGCCCCAGGACTCCCGAGTTCCCACACTCCCCAGTCGGGAAGGCACAAGACAAGTCTGGCTCCAGAGGAGCAGGGCCGCCGTGGCCGTCGTGCGAGCTTCCCCCGTGGGCCGTGGACCCGGGGGCCCCTCCACGGTGAAGGAAGCACTGGCCAGACCCTGGCTGTCACAGAGCCCTGGCTGCCCAAGCCTCCGCAAAGGACGGTGGGTGCCAAGGGCAGGACCACGTCTGCCCGGCTCCCCAGGAACACACCTGCAAGGCGTGCGGCAAATGCTCGGAGAGGAACCACAGCAGCTAGTGAGGATGCGGCAGACTCACTGATACGGTCAGGAGCGAAATCGCTCAATGCGGACACGACAGGAACTGCCAGCTGAGAAGGACCTGAGCCACAGAAGGCCACTGCCGAGGCTCGAGACGTTCAAACGATACAAAAACGTCTTACTTAGAACCGGGCCAAGCGTGAGAAGGTCTGTCGCGGAGGACGCCCCCGCTGGAAGGGGCCGCGTGGCTTTTAAAGATAAATAACCAATTTCCATGTGTGGCTGTGAGAGACCCTCACCGTGCCTCAGCTTTGTGGGCTGGGGCTGCGGGGCCTTCCCTTTCCTCTGGGGGAGCGCCGGCCTTCTCCGGCGTCCCTGACCCCGCAAGGGGCCCGGTGGGCCTCGTGGTGAACCTGGGCCGCCAGCTGGGCGAACAGCAACGTGCGAGTGATGGAAACGATAAACCAAACTCAAGAGAAGGCCGGGAGGCTAGAGGCTGTGAACCGGAAGTCGGCGGCACAGAGCGTCAGCAGCGCCGGGCAGAGGACTCCGCCGGGAGGCCCGACCCGCGACCTCCACCCTCACGCGGGACAGAAGACACGAGGGTATCTAAGACAACACTGACGAGGGAAATAACCGAAGGGTCAGCCCTTCCACAGGCTGGGGCTCTGGGGACTTTGACAGCATGTCTCCGTGGTCCAGACAGGAACGGGCTGAAGCGTTCCCTCTGCACTGGGGAGTTTCCTTTTCCTTTTGGGAACGATCCGATTAAGAGCCAGAAATAACAGAAGCAGACATTTATTTCCTAGGCTAGGAGACCATCTTCTCGGACCCCTGTCCCCAAAACACAGACGGATCCCCGTGAGGTGATAAATCACCAACCTCGTTAGGTCTTTGCAAGCTGGAGGAACCAAAAAGACCGGGCCCCGCTCGGGGAGAGGGGCCCCCGCTCGGGGAGAGGGGGCGGGCGGGGCGCAAGCTGCCTCCCCCCACGTCCACATCCCGTCACTCGGCAAATCCTTTACAGCTAAGTCCAGGGCCCGGCCCCGTGGCACCGCGGCGTCCATGCAGGCCGGCTGGCGCGAGCAGGCCTCACGGTGCCCACAGGCCTGCGGCCCGGCCGCCACTGCACCTGTCCCCTCATCTGAGTCATGGAGACGACCCCGGCACCAGGGTCTGCCGTGAGGGCTAAGAGGGATGATCCGGGTACAGCCGCGAGCACAGCCCGGCACACGGGAGCGCTCGGAGTTCAGTGGCTGCGGCGTGACCGAAAACGGGCCCACAACAAGGACGACAGCCATGGTGACGGCCACAGGCCCACAAGTGAACGTGGAATGGGAACGTGACGTGTCTCTATGAAGGGGAAGCAGAGGACGTTTAACTCGAGCTGAGGGAGGGCTCGGCCCTGCGGGACAGAAAACACATTCCAGGGGGCGGGAGCGGCACAGGGCGACGGGAAGGCGAAGGAAGCCGCATGCGGGGGCCTAAGTGGAAGACGCGTGCGGAGAGTCAGAAGGGCGCCCAGAAGCGGGACTCAGATACTCGCGGGACCTGACAAATACGGTGTCGGGACACAGACGTGTTTAAAGTTGTCCAGCGCGGGGTGCGTGACCCCTTCTCTCCCTCAGGAGCCTCATCCGAGGACAGGACTGCGGCGGCCACGGGCGGACAACCTCGAGCTGGCCCCTACCGGGGCCCAGTGTGGAGCAGCACCGTGGGGAGGAGGGGACCCAGGGCTGGACTCTGGACGCCCACACGCTAGGCCTCGGGGGACAGACGAGCCAGTGTGGCACGGGCAGAGGGCCCCACGCCCACATGCCGCCCTGCCCCCAGGCAGCCCTCGAGGCGTGGCGGCCAGCTCCGCATCCCTCACTCACCCAGAGCCCTCCGGCCCTGAAGCGCCTGTTGGGGACTCTGCTCTTGGGGGTGGCCCTGTGCCCCCCAGGTCAGCTCGACACTAAATTCTAAAGAGGCTTCGTCGAGCCCTTCTCCCAAAACCAACTCCCCGGCTCCCATCGAGCCGGCCCAGGCGCTTGCCCCCGGGAGCCAGCACCCAGCAGCGAATCTGGGCAGCTGCCGGGCAACGCGCCGGCAAGGTGCGCTGGCCACGGCGTGGGTGGGGGGCCCGACACAGCCACTCCCAGGGCGTCCGACGGCCCTTCAGTCTGTGCTAACGTGGGTCAGCGCGGTCAGGGACACGAGGGACAGGAGTCCCGGAGGCCCAGGCAGAGGCGTGCGGTGGCCGCAAAGTCACTGGAGCTGGAACCCGCCGGAACCCAGGCCTCTGCCTCCTGAAGAGTAAGGCCAGGCGCCAACGGGGCCACGCCACAGGGCTCCGGGAGCTCACGTCTGCACAGCTGTCAGAACGGCGCCCGGCTGGCCGTCAGGCCGCGTAAGCGTGCGTCAATAAACCACCACGATCACCCCGGTGCTCGGGACACTCAGGACCCACCCGGCTGCAGACGCCAGACCCAAATCAACCTCACGACCTGCTCGCAGACTCGGGGTGCTCGCTCCAGGCCACGCAGTGGACACACAAAGACGATGAGGACGTCGCTTTGACACGGAGAAGACAACGCGGCCACCAAGCACCACCGGCCAGCCAGCGGATCTGCCCTCCTGCAGCGAAGGCCTGTCTCCTCCATGGCTCTGCCGAGGAAGCAGGACAGCCAGGGGGACGTGGCGGGGGACACGGCCGGGGACACGGCCAGAGGGACACGGCCAGGAGGAGGACACAGCCGAGGGGACACGGCCAGCAGCTGGCATAAAGCTGCAGAAGCAGCAAACACCGGGAGATGCCGGGAGTGAGTGGAGGCGGGCAGGACCAGGCCCCGGGACACGCACAGAACGGTCCAGACCATCCCGGTCGGCTCAGAGCAGATGGCCAGGCAAGTGCAGCAGGTCAAGCCCGGGTCAGGCTGGGGACACAGCCGCCTGCGAGAGACTGACTCAGACGGTGGCTCAGGAAGGCGAGCTCCCTGCAGCCTCCAGGGCCGGGTCCCCCCTCCCCCCCGCCCCTCCTACAGCTCCTGGAGCCTGCCGTCTCGGGCCCTGACGCCTCCCTCTGTCATGCCGGGCCCCAGCGGCGGGACACAGACACTGCTCTGCGGGCACGGAGCCTTGCGAATGAACAGGCTGACCCAAACCCAAGACGGCCACCAGCCTCAGGGACACGGGTCCTGCTGGTCCCTGCAGCGATGTCCCCCATGAGCATTCGTGACTCGCCCAGCACGGATGAAGTTCTCCCATCGAAGCGGGGGGGTCTCCCAACCCTGGCTTGGTCCCGTGGCAGCACGGATCCAGGACGTGGAATGAGTCACTATCAGTCGGAGAACCAGGAGGTTCTTGTAATAATTTTCCGGAAGGCAGCCGGCAACGCTGGCAGGCTGCGATAAGGCCAGGTTCTCGGGCGGCAGGCACGTACGGATGCTGGCTGCCAGCACTGAACAATGGAAGCTCACACAACCCCTTCTGCCGATTTCCTGGCCCTCGACGCTGCTTTCACAGTGACAGACGCATCAGCAGGCACACGCGGGTGTGCGTGCCCCTCGCAGAGCTGAAAATCGGCTCTCACTGGCATCTCCCGTGATCCGCGCACCAGCCCCTCAGAGCCACAGCCAGCGAGCCTGGCGTCTCAGGATGAAAACCGCGGGCAGGGAGAAGCTCGGTGCGGGCTGAGGGGGCCGCATGCTCGCTCGCAGATGCTGCCCTGCCCCAGTGGGACGCTGCCACACCTCGGAGCCCCCCGGGGAGTACCCGACCCGCCAGAGCCCTTTCCGGCTGACCCTGCGCAGGCCCAGAGGCTGGCAGCGGGAGCCCGCGGGAGCCATAGGGGGGAACGGTACTCAGGGCGGACGACTGCTTCGTTCCCAGAGTCGTGAAGGCGTCATTCCCCCTTAAATCGGAAAATCAATCTTCCCTCCTTGCTCCCTGGAGTACGTCAAATATTAGAGCGAGTTTTATAGTTATAATCAAAAACCTCATTTCTCCAGCCACCGCCGGCCGTATCTAATTAGGGTGAGGGATGTTAATGATACAACTGTGGCCCAGGACATCTTTCCTTGTGATACTAATTGCACTTAAAGAGAAAAGCCTGAATGATGCCATGCTTCCTAATTAGCACAGGTTTGCTAATTAATAACAGAAAGGCAAACTGTCTTTGTCTCGTCATCTGCAATTAGCTACAGATGTTTAAGTTTTTCTTTCTTCCTCTCTCCTTCCCTAAGTAGCAAGTCAACTTAGGGCCAGAAAACAGCCGGCTGGGAGAGGCGGCCCAGGAACCGGGCGTCCCTGACCCAGACGGACAGTGGCCACGGGTGCCCCCGGCCAGAGCCATCGCCAACACCGTCACCGAAACCGCACGAGGGCCGCGGAGCCAGACCCAGGGTCACCTCGATCCCCGTGTCACTGCGAGCTCCAGCCCCGGCCCCACGTGGGGCCTCACTCTTCCTCCCACGCCAACCAGAGGAGGTGGACCCAGGGCCTGGGGAGGAGGCAGGGAGAGGAGAGGCTCGCAGGCCTGAGTGAGCACCTGGACCCACACCGGCCCGGCCGCTGCCACGTCTGTTCTCCCTCCAAGTGGGAAGGAGAGGACAGAAACACGCGGGAACCAACTCAGATGACACAACGGAGGCAGAGAGTAAACCCACGTGGGTGACAGACGGGTCAACGATGAATGCCGGCCGCAGAGAACTCAGACACTCAGGGCACGGGACGCACCCACAGGGGCCCCCAAGGCGCAAAGACCAGCGGGGCCGACGTGCACTTTGAACAACACGTGTGTGACAGCAGGATGTGCTCCCGATGGGTGTAGCCGCCCTCCCTGGGGGCCCGGCTCCTGGGTGCTGGAGTGGCCTGGGAGGGCTCGAACCTGAGGCTCTGCACGCCGGCCCCCGGGACACACACGTGCCCAGGTGCTTTGCCGGCCGGCCTCGCCTCGGGAGCTCGGACCCCAGGGCCAGGCACCCGGCACCAGGCATCCACTGGCCCCTCAGACGCCCAAGTTTCTCTCCGGCTTTGCCCTCCCCAATCTTCCCATCCTACCCATGACTCCCTCACCCGCCTCCCAGGCCACCCTGCCATCTCTGACTCCTGGACTCATGCTCTCCCTGCATCTACCTCTGCATGGCCAGTGGAACCACGGCCCACCATGCACCCCTGCAACTCTCCCTCACCCCCACCCGTCAGGGGCTCTGAGCACAGCCAGCCTCAGGCGGCTGCTTCCTGAGTGTTCCATTGCCCTGTGCTATGGCCGAGAGCAGCGCTAAGACAGGACACCCAGCGGCCAGGGGGACAACTGCAGGATGGACGAAACAAGTCCAAGGACGTGGCATGTCCCCTTGTGGGCCACTCTTATTTTGCAGGTGAAGGCCAGGTGACCCGCTCAAAGTCAGGGACCGACAAGATATGACACCACACTAGGAAGCCTGAGCTGCGCTGTGCGCCCCAGGGCCCACCCCAACTCCTCACCCCGCAGCCCCGATCCCAACTGGATGGCTTGCGTCCTGGGGTGGGGCAGTCCCAGCACACCTGTAAATGTGGCCTGTGGCCCTCCTGTGACCCTGGTGGCTAGGTCCCCACAGAGGCCAGACCGTGACCGCAGCAGCGCGACGGGCCTTGTGGCTTGTGTGGCACAAGGGCGCGGTCCTTCCCACAAGGTAAGGAAGCCGTTTGGTACTGGGCACCCAGGCCAGGGTCGGCGGTGCCTGCCCCCTGCCCCCACCCAGCTCTGCACGCAGCCCCGGGGGGCGGGGGTGCAGGGCAGACGGGGGGATGGTCCCAGGAGAACACGCAGAGAGGAAACCTGCCAAGTGGCTGGGGGGCTCCGCAAGCTCAGCAGGGGAACGGGGGCTGTGGAGCCCGGCGGCCACCGCAGGGTGCACACCCCAGGAGGTGGGGCCGCTGTGGGCCGGCCACTGGGGGACAGCCTGAGGACGACGTGGCCGTGGGCGCCAAGGCACGGATCGCCAGGCCGCGGGCCCTGCACCGCTCAGGAGGGTGTGCGAGTCTGCTCTATGTTAGATGGCTCACGACCTAGGGCACCAGGAGTGTGGTCGGCCCCGAGTCAGAGTGAACCAGGGGACGGCCCCACACCAGCCCGTCGCTGGGGACCCAGCACCCGGCTTCCAAGCCCCACCACACCCTTTCCATTCCCACCGGTGTTTCTGACGACACGGAGGGCCGTGGCCATCAGGGACCCCCAGGCTTGCACCTGACGTGATCTCCTCACACCCAGGGTCTAAGGCACCCCCACCCTGAGCTCCCTGTGGCCACAAAGACCACCACCGAGGGACTCACCATGTCTGCTCTCTGCTTCTGGCCTCCCAGCTCCTCCAGGGCCTGGGACAGCTGAGCCTTCAAGACAAGACAGAAAGCAGGGTCAGTGGGCCTCCCGCTGCCCATCTCCACCGCCCACGCTGCCTGCTGCGCACAGGGGCCCCGGGGGCGAGGAGGTGGCCCTACGTTCCCGCCGTCTGGAGGAGGTGACCGGGGGGCGGCCAGCAGACACCCGCAAGCGCACGCCCACACCTGCTGCCCAAAACAGCGATGCAGTTACACGCGTGGAGACGACCGGGGTGCGGTTTCCACGCCCCTGCAAGAGTGGGGCTGCAATCCACCTCCTCCTGGAAAGCTCACGTCCTGGAAGAAGCAATCAGGGGGACTTTCCCGACGGGACCAACATCCAGGAAAATCCGGGACGCCCCCCAACCAGCAGGACCGTCCCGGGGGCCCGGCCCGTACTGCCCCAGGGCAGAGAGGCAAAGGAGGTTCCCGACCGTGGGAGCCGATGGCGGTGCCCGGCCAGGTCCCAGGGACCCAGGCGGGAGCTCAGGGGTGGCCGCGCGGGCCTGGCCAGTCCAGCCGGCACGCTACGTCTCCACGGACGCCACCGTGGAACCGGGAGCAGACCAAACTCCAGAGCGGCCCCCCGGCGCCCAGAGCCGGGCCAGGCACACCCGGGCGCTGCTGGCTCACATGTGCGCCTAGTCTCGACGCCCACGAGCGTGGTCTGCGTGGCTTGTCCGTGGTCCTGCACCGACGCCTCCTGAGCAGCAAGAGGCCAGGAAACGCTCACGCGGGGAGAGAAAGAGGCCTCCGTCCTGCCCGGAAACAGTGAGCGCAGGTGTACTAAGGGAGTCGAGGGGCCGCTACTTGGACACCGCCAGCGAGAGGCTGAACCCACCTCCCTGAAGAAGCACCGGGCTTGCTGGGGACCCGGCGGCGGCCACAGGGTCTCTGCCACACCGCAGACCCTGTCCTTCCTGGAGCGGCAGGGGACAGACACACAGCTGTCACCCCTGCCGTGACTCTCAGGACACCCTGGAGGGTCCCAGGACGCGGCTCCTGAGGCGCGAAGGGAGAGGCCGGCGGCACTGGGTCCTCAGGCCGCGGGAGACCCGCGTCTCTCGTGACGATGTCCGCGTGCGCCAACCCTTCCGAGGCCAGGGCTCCCGCTAAAAGCTCGTGGGTACTTTGTGCGCCCGCGCGAACCCAGAGCGACATTCTCAAGAGAACCGAGAACGGGGCGAGTGCGGGCGGCACAGAATCGTTGCCACGGCACGGCAGCCCCAAAACTCCAGCTACGAAACCCGGCTGAAAACCGAAAACGCACACCAGCATCAGGACCAAGCGCTGGGCCTGAGGCCCCGTCCCGTGGCGGGGAGGGTTAAAAACCAGGGAACCGCTCGGGAAGGTGGTTTGGCTTTCCCCTCTCGCTCGGCGACCCAGCCCACGATGCGCTCCCAGGAAACCGAACCGTGCGCCCAGTTGATGGACGCAAAACCGCCCCTGCCGGCACCGCAGAGCTGAGATCCGAAACCGCCGGCTGCCCCCGCCCCTCCGGCAGGGGTGACCCAGCACGCTGTGGCGCGGCCGTGCACACAGAGGTGCGGCCGGCGGCCCCCGTGTGAGGTCAGCCGGGAGAGGCGGAGAGCGCAGGGCCGCGTCTGCCCGTGGCCACGCCGGGAGCCGGCCACAGGCCTGCACGCACGCTCGGCGAGCCAGCCACAGAAACGCAGTGGTGGCCACCGGGACGTCCAGGCCGCAGAGAGGGCCCCCCCGGCCAGGTGGTGAGGCCAGAACTCCGCCGACGTGTGCGGGACACTTCACTACGGCCTCTGCGAGGACACAGGTGAGCCAAGGCCCGGACGCCAGGATGAACAGGCAGAGGCCGATCCACGATGCTCCGCGCTCCGCTCAAACCCCCAGCCTCCACGTGAAGCGGACCCAGGAGGCGTGCTCCTCGGGCGTTCGCGTGACCCGGGCTATGAAACGGGGCTGCTATACGATAGAGAGCACGAGGGCTGCAGAGACCCCGAGAAACCAGAGTAACTGACAGAAACCTGTCCGCAGGAGCGTCCACGCGGCGTCGGGAAACGAGCGCTCGCCTCACGTCCCTGAGGCAGACGAGCCTCGAAGCAGTTTCAGGAAAACTCGGGCCGCAGAGGGAGGCCGGGAGCCTCTCCCGCCCTCTGCCAGGCCGGGAAGCCAATGCCAGAGGGACTGGCCACGCTTCACGTGTCCCACAGACGCGACAGGACGGCGGGGGGGCACCACCCCACGCTGCCGAGCCGGGGAGAAGGGAGGCGTCCAGAGACGCAGGGACCGTCCCGCGCAGAGGGCGGGGGTGCAGAGGAGCGGCCCCGGCAGCCCACCGCCCCTGAGTGACGGGCTCCGATGACCCAGCGTGGGCCCCCGGTGAGACGCCTGGTGGACGGCGGCCGCTCTGCGAGCTCTCCCAGCAGGAAACGCGGGCCTTCCTAGCGCGCCGGCCACGAACAAAACAGCCGATGCCATACAGGCCTCTTCCAGTGCTTGGCGCCTCTTCCGCAGACCCCCCCCCCCCCCCCCCCCCCCCCCCCCCCAACAGCACACGTACGTGAATGTGCCCCCCCGCCCTCCCCAGAGCACGCTAAGGTGAAGCGGTGCGGTCAGCGACCAGGCCTAAGTCACGGTGGCCCACGCGGACAAGGCACCCGTGTGGCATGCCGGCCGTGTCCACCCACCCCGCGGGAGGCCCGGCCCGGACACCACGATCCCCTGCACCTGCCGAGATCCCACCAGCTCCAACACGCCGGCCTTTCCGGAGGACTGAGAAGGGGACACGACACAGGCCGCTGGTCAAAGCCCATCCACTGGGCCTCAGCCGGTCACTCGTTCTGTGGTACTGTCCCTACGGGCGTCACCGCACCCGTGCAGGCACGTCCGGGGCAGCTGGGGAACACGGCTGGGAGCAGCACCGACCGAGGCGGCGGGCAGACACGATTCTGCCCGTGGGGTCCCGTCTTCACAGACGGCAGCTGCTTGCTGGGCCGGCCCGTCCGGCAGCACCGGCCTGGCCCTGCGGTGACTCCGGCCGCATCCCTGACACTTGTGCTAGAGCCGGGCTGTCCCCTGAGCAGCAGAGCGCCACCCGGCCACCCACACGCCCCCTGGGCTGTTCCACTCACAACACCCGAGGAGCTGAGGCCACACAGAGGGCCGGGCTCACGGCCCAGGAGAGGAGGACGTGCACCCGGTGCGCCTGAAGCCCCTGCACAGGTGCATGAGGGCTGGGGGCCGGGGAGCAGTGGTCACTGCCCGTGTTCTGGACGGAGTCCAAGCGGAGAACACACACTGCAGTTTCTGGCCAGGATCCCAGGAGGGGCAGCTTCCTCCCTGCAGCCGGCGTTCACACTCTGGGGACCTGGGCGGGGGGTGGGTGCTGCAGGAGTACGCGTGTGTCCTCCACAGGCAGGACCGCGTGCCTTGCACGGGAGTCAGGTGTCACTCCTGTGACCCTGCCGGCCCCTGGCCTGCCCGTGACCGGTGACCTCACACTGGTGCTCGTCCTCCACGCCGGGGGGGTCCTGAGGTGACGGCAAGAGGGGGGCTCTGCAGGCACGGAGCTGGCAGGGGGCTAAGAAGGGAGGCGGGGGCCAGGGAGCAGCAGGCTGGTCCACAGGGCCGGTCGCAGTGACAAGGCTGGAGGCACCACCTGCGGGGAACAGACGCCCGCAGCAGCCGCGGGAGGCCTCGGACCCTGGAGCTGCAGCCCAGCCGACCGGGGGTCTGCAAATCAGAGGGGCTGGCGGGAGTGCCCGTGCGTGGAGGCAGCACGCCCGGGAGCACGCGTGAGGGGGACGGGGCGTGCGGAGAGGCCGGGGTGGCCACAGAGCCGCGTCAGCCCAGCAGCTCACACGGCACTTCCCGGTTCGGGGACACGTCCTCCGGCCGGGCCCCCGGGTGGCCGCTGCACTCAGACTCGTGCCCCAGGCCCACGCGCCACTTGTGACAGGCAGAGGCTGCACCAAGACCTCGCGTCGCTATTTTTAACCAGAGGTGAGAAGCTGCTATGTATGAAGAGCCAGCGCCCTGCCAGCGCGGGAGCCCGGGCACGGCCGAGGGGCAGTCCCCGCAGGCCGCGACAGGCTGCCGCAGCTGGCCGACCAAGCCGGGAGGACGCGAGGACACCTGGCCAGGAGGAGGGGAAGTCAGAGCCCACGGAGGGGGCACGCCCAAAGTCGCAGGGCACGTGCAGGGAAGGAGCCGGAGGCCTCGGGCCGCCGGCCCCTCTGCTCCGCCGCACTTGCGGGTCCGCGGGCCCCGCCGGGTGCAGGACCCAGACCCACTCGTGCTTTCTGCCCAGCAGAGGCCGCGAGGGGCGAGCACAGCCGCCCGCACCCCCAGCGTGGACGGCGGCCACAAAACAGACCCGCGGGCACCTTAAGCGGGCAGCCTGCTCACAGGGCCAGGTGACGGCCCGAAGCCAGCCGGCCGCGGCTGCCGCAGCCCGGCAGGTAGAGGCGTCCACGCCACCGAGGCCAGCCCTGTGACCCGGGCGGCCAGCGCCTCTCCCAGCCCCAGAGCACGCCCAGCCCTGTGAGGCGCTCCGTGGAGAAGCCCGGGACCCCGTGCAGGGCTCGGTCCCTCCCGTGTGGCAGCCCCGGGGGCTCATGCTGGGGCAGGGCTCTCAGCGTGGCCAGGGACCGGAGCTGCCCCGTCGCCCGGGAGCTCGCCACAGGTACAGCGTTTCAGCCCAGCACCCCCCACACCTCTGAGGAAGGGGCCCACAGCCATCCCAATGTGCACCGAGTTTGAGAACCGCTGCCACAGGTTTAATCTGGAGCGAGACAACCAGAGGCCAGTCCCAAAGGTGCTGCATCCCCACAATGAGCCAGGAGAAGCACTGGGCTGGGACGCCAGCAAGGTGGCCGGACAGGGGTCTCCAGCTGTCGCCCCACAGAGGGTGGACTGAGAGAACTCTCCATTGGTGAGGACGGAAGAGATGACCAAAGCTAAGCCGGTGTCTTGAAAAAATAACCAAAACGGACAAACATTTAGTGAAACTCAGTTAAAAATAAGTCTGACAGACTTAAACCAGAAACAAGGGAGGACGTGTTACGAGAGACCACTCGAAGGTGCCAAGAGTCGTTAAGAGACTACCAGATACAATTACCAACAAAGCAAACGATCAGAAAGAAACAAACGAACTCCTAGAAACGCACAAGCTCTGGAGGATAAACCACAAAGAAACAGAAGATACAAACAGAACAATAACAAGAAGGCTGAATCAGTAATAAAAAAAAATCTCCCAACAAAGAAAGGCCCGAGACCAGTTCAAGAATTATTACCAATCCTTCTCAAACTCCTCCAAAACTACGGAAGAGAAAAGAACACTTCCAAACTCATCTTACGAGGCCAAGATTAGCCCGAGGCAAAGCCAGACAAGGACGCTACAGGAAAACCACAGGCCGGTATCCTGATGAACACAGATGCAGAAATCCTCAACAAAGTACTAGAAAACCACACTCCACAGCACGTTAAAAGGATGACATACCGTGACCAAGTGGGATTTATCCCTGGGATGCAAAGACGGCTCAACATCCACAAATCAAGCGACGGCACGCAACATATTAACAGAACGTAGCATAAAAATCATACGATCGTTTCAACAGATACAAAGAAAACACCTGACAAAAATCAACACGCTTTCACGATAACAATTAATTAGGTACCACCCACCGTCTCCATGCTTACTCAACACAGTACTCGAAGTCCTGGCCACAGCAATCAGACAAGAAAAAGAAACAGACGTCCCAGTCAGCAAGGAACAAGTAAAACTGTCCCTGCAGGTGACATGACCGTACATGCGGGAAATGAGACGCCACCAGAAAACTGTTAGAGGTAACCAACGAATTCAGTAGAGTCACGGGATTCGTAACTCACGTCGCAAAAGTCAGATGCGTTTCTATAGGCTGAGAGCGAACAATCTGAACAAGGAAACAATTCTACTGCATCAGCATCAAAAAAGCAATAAAATACCCAGAAATAAATCTAAGGGAGGAGGTGAAAGACCTATAGACTGAAAACTGTAAAACACTGACCAAAGAAACCGAACAAAACACAAACAAATAAAAAGTCATTCCACACTCACGGACTGGAAGACCTAATACTGTTAAAACATCCATATTACCTGGGGCGCCTGGGTGGCTCAGCCGGTTAAGCAGTCAACTGCTGCTTTCGGCTCAGGTCGTGATCTCCCGGTTTGTGAGTTCGAGGCCCACATCAGGCTCTGCACTGACAGCAGGGAGCCTGCCTGGGATGCTCTCTCTCCCTCTCTCTCTGCCCCTCCCTCGCTCACACTCTCTCTTCCTCTCTCTAGCTCAAAATAAATTAATATATACGTTTTTTAAAATGTCCGTTACCCAAAGGAAACTCCGGATTCAATGCAATCCCTATGGCATTTGTCACAAAAACAGAAAAAGTAATCCTAAAATATGTACCGAACCTCAGAAGACCCTGAATAGCTAAAGAAATCTTAAACAAGGACGGCGAGGCCGGAGGCATCACACTTCCTGATTTCAAGCCGCCACGAAGCCGCAGTAATCAAGAGGGAGTAACGCCCGCACAAGAACAGACACGCAGACCGACGCGGCAGAACAGGGAGCCCAGAAGTAAAGCTGTCAAGGATTCACGACGGGGAAAGGACAGGCTCTTCAAGGAACAGCCTTGAGGAAACTGGATGTCCACATGCAAAGGAACAGTAGTGGACCCCTAGTCTCACACCACACGCACAAAATCAACTCCAAACACGGGCCCGGAACCATAAAAGTCCAAGAAGAAAACAGGAAAGGCTCATTCATCTTTGTGATGGTTTGTTTTGTTTTTTTTTTGTTTTGTTTTTTTTTTTTTTGATTTGATATCAAAAGCACAGGCAACAAAGGCAAAAACAAACCGGTGGCTCTGAATCCAACTAAAAATCTTCTGCCCGCACAGGAAACCACTGACAAAACTGAAGGTGGTGGCAGACAGAATTTGCGAACCGTACGTGGATAAGGGGTTAACAACCGCGTATGTAAGGAACTCGTGCGACCCGATATCAAATCACCAAACACCCAAACAAACAGTGGGCAAAGGATGCACAGTTTTCCCCGAGAACACGGACGCCCGGCCAATCCGCGACAGGGCGCCGCAAACGCGGCCGGCCGGCAGGTCCACGACAAGGCGCTCAGCACACGCAGCATCAGGCACACGCACGTCGGGACCGGTCGGGTGCCCCTCACGCTGGCGAGGGCGGGTGTGCTAAACGAGATGAGAGACGGCGAGCGTCGCTGAGGGACGCGCTGCGCGCCGCTGGGGGGACCGCAAACGGGCGCAGCCGCCAGGGGAAACCGTGCGGAGGCTCCTCAAAAACTTAAAACTACAAGTATGACCCGCACGATCCGGTGTTCCCGTTCTGGGAACGTGTCAAAAGGAAACGAAAGCTCCCTCTCAAAGAAGGCCCGGACGCCCAGGTTCTCCGCGGCCCGGCTCACGGCGGCCCAGACACGCAAAGAGCCGAGGCGAGGCACCGCCAGTGGACGGCGGACAAACGCGCTACCCATACACGATGGAGCGTTGCTTCGCTTCGGAAAAGGATGAGACGCCGTCATCCGTGACAAGACGAAGGAACCCGGAGGACGCCGCGTGAAGCGAAAAGGAAGGAAGACACGTGAAAACGCTGCAAACCCTCACGGACACGCAGACCCTGAGGACGCCCAGCTGGCAGGAAGGGAGAGCGGCAAGGCGGTCGGCCGGGGCCAGGTGGGAGAAACGGGGTGCGGGTGAGAGCGTACTCGCTTCCGGGCGTGAGGGGAATGAGACGTGGGGGCCTCACACGCAGCAAGGGGACAGGAGCACGCTGATGATTCGGCGTCACGAGCTTGGATCCGCCAAGACAGCACATCACACTCTGCTCCCGCTACAAAAATGACCGGCGGGGGAGGCCGGGCGACGCAGGGGCGACGACGAGCCACAGCGGTGGGGTCAGCGCGGCACCACCCCGCACCCCTCGGGTGTCTGTCGTTTCGTATGGGCCGATCACACATCCGCGGAGCCGGCGGCAGCCGGCTCCGCAAGCCTAGCGCCCGCCCTTCTCAGAGCGCAGGAGGGGGCAGCGGCCCGACCCACGGGGCGGCCGGTAGTGACACGCGGAGGCCGGGGCTCCCTGAGGCGTCCTGCACGGGCCTCCCGCCTCTGTCCCGAGCACAGGAGCCAGTGCCTCCCCACGACGTCTGCCTCCCCTGGGTCTCCCACCTGCACGCTGGGGAGCATTCCCCACGGAGGGTTCCCCGGGCCCGGCTCTTCTCACTCACCCCTGCTTGTTTCCCCTTGTCTGTAATACAGTTTAACGCTGCCTCGAGATTTTCCGAGGTGTTGTGGGCGCTTTTTTCCAGGACAGTCACCCTGAGGTCTTTGTGCAAGGAGAACGACCAGACGGCGTTTGTAAGTAGCGCGGATCTGTGAGCTCCCCGGGGTTCCTCCGGAGGCCAAACCACCCCTCCCGCAGCCAGGGCAGGAGGGCGCAAGCACTGCGGTCGGACCCTCGCAGAGGCAGCGCGGGGCGGGCGGCTGGTAGCATCGGGGCGGCCATCCTCCCCGTGCTGGAAGAGGGAAGCGCTTTCGGACCCACCGCCATGTGAAATCGGGATTTTTCCTCACACCTTCCTGAAGCCAACAGCACCATTATCTGTTTTAATTAAATAAATTGGAAAAACAAATCGGGCTGATATGTTGGATCAGAGCAGCACGAGCTGCATATTTATAGCTCGGTCGACGGAGGAAGGTTCGTGACGCGCGCTATCAACCTCTGCAGCCGCTTTATTAAATGGAATAAATAAACTCCACGCAAAGTGGCACCAACTTCACTAGAGACGGGCCGCTGGGATTCTCCCAATCTCAGCATTCCCCGGTCCGCCTCACTGGGCCGTGTCTGCCGGACTCAGACGTGCTCCACGTTAGAACCACCCGATTAAGCTCAGCGAGGGAACTGCAGCGCCTGGAAAGAAGCAGGGACCTCGTCAAACTCGCCCCGCCCCCATCCTTCCCATCAGTGAACAGGGGGGCCCACTGGCGCGGCCCGTGTGAGGGCATACCGCGTGCTGTGCCGGACAGGCCGCGTGGGGCCCAGTGCCACCCAACCGGGCCCGGGAGCCCCACGCTGTTGGGGTGGCTTCACATCAAGCAGCGGCATCCCGGGGGTCCCAGGAAGAGCCGGGGCTAGACCAGGCATCCGACAACCACAGCCGGCCTCCCAATCCCAGGCCCCCCCACCTGTTTTGCCGGTAAAGTTTCAGTGGGACACAGCAGCCCCCACCATCCACAGACGGCCCGAAGCTGCCTTCCAGCTGCCACAGCCACAGAGCCGACCGTGTGGCCACACAGCCCACGGAACTTACCACCTGGCCCTCTACGGACAAGGCTGACCCGCTGACCCGAGTGAGGAGCCACGGGGGCCCGGGGTGAGGGCTGGAGCGCAGGTGGCAGCCGTGGCAGAGAGCGGGGGGTGAGAGAGAGAAGACGTAAAGGACAGCGTGAGGACCGAACACAAAGACAACAAGGAAGGAAAGAGAGCCCGCCCGGAAACGAAAGGGAAAAGCAGCAGGTGGCGGTGGGCAGAGGCAGAGAGAAAGGTGCACACCCCACCCCCGCCAGGCGCGCCGAGCGGCGGCATGGCAACGATGTTCTCTCCCTCCGTCCCCCTGGACCTTGCCTTCCAGACCGGCAATCCGTCAGGCGGGCGGGGAGCTGCGGAGAGTTAATCCGCCGCCGTAATCGGACCCCGCGGGCCGTGGGGGTGTTCTCCCTGCACGCACCTCGCGGCTCCCCGCGGCTCCTTAAGGCGGTTGAACAAAATGGGAGCGACTCCGGGGGCTCGCCAGCGAGCGCTCGGCGCAAGGCTGCTCGTCCTGGGCCTCCGTGTGCCCCCGGCGCTTTGCCTGCATCGGCGCCGTGACGGATGGCTTGACTGGGAGGCACTAAGGAACCTTAACAACCAGGTTCTATGAAGTTACGTAACTTTTCACTGTGTGCCAACGCGCGATGCTCAACGAATAAACTTCTGTCAGGCCCCCTGGAGCAGCTTTTGATGCTCTCCGAGATCCTGATACATAAAATGTTCCTGTTTAATAAATAAGAACGGGAAAACAGCCCCTGAACCCTGGAGGGCGGCACTCTGTGGCCTACAGGATCCGGGGTCAGCATGTGGCCTCTGTGACCCTGGGGGGTGGCGGGGGGGGGGGGGGCGGGGGGGCAGGGCGGGGGCCCCCGTGACTGTTCCCTACCTTGCGGCCGCTGGACTGGACCAGCGGGCCGTCCCGGCCCAAGCCCGACACTGGGCCCCAGGCCTCTCCCGAGGCTGCCTGCCCGCTGGGGGTCAGGAAGCAGGTAGGCAGAGCTGAGGTCACAGCCCAGGCCTGCAGGCAGGGAGGGGTCGGGACTCCTGTCTGGAGCGCAGCCCCACGGCTGAGAGACGGGAGAAAGGGCTTCGGGGACCCTGCGTGCCCGTGACGAGCTGCCCTGCGGGGGACAGTCTGGACCCGGAGGTCTGTCCCCCAAACCGGTCAGGCTGGAGATGGAAGGAGGGTCTGGCCAGGCCCCTCAGGCCGCCAGAGAGCAGATGCTCCCTATGAAGACCGTGAACCCACCGGCACCCTCACGTGCCCGCCCTCCATCAACGGGACGCCTGGGTCTGCAGGACTCGGCTCCACGGGAGCGTGTCGGGGCCAAACGCAGGTCAGGCCAGCATCTGGGTTTCGGTGCCTCACCTTAAAGTAAAGCTCTGTCCCTGCCTTCTGGCACGTCCATGAGGCTCCCAGACCCGGGAGTGGGCAGAAAACTAAACAGAGCAGACCCCGACTCACAGTCCACCACCACCACCCACAGGGCCCAGCACAGCAGCACCGTGCCCTTCTCTCCCGACCCCACCAGCTCCCGAGGGACCTGTTTGCTAGCTTTCAGGGGGACTGCATCCGCAGCCTGAGCCGGGACCCTCGCCCTGCCTGACCCGAGCACGGGGAAATGCCCCCGGGTGCTCTCCCTCCTCCCCTGTTCTGCAGAGAGAGCCACCACCCACGGGGCCAGGGGACAGGACAGGACAACACCCGTCAGGAGATGGACGCCGGTCACAGAAGGTGACAGCAGGAGAGGCAGAGCTGGCCCTGGGTCCCCGGTCTGGCTCCAGCTGCCACACGGTGCCCACCCCGTTCCTGCTGGTGTCGCCAATGGCAGGCATGACGTCCACGTCATCTGGGAGCTCGCCCCAAGACTTTCCTGAACCCACAACCCCCCCCCCCCCCCACCAAAGCCCCTCCTTGTGTTGCTGTGGGCTTAGTTCCTAAAGCTGGGCCCCCTTCTCCCTAACCCAGACCTCCTCCTGGGTGACAAGCGGGTCAGGGGTGCCTCTCATGGGGGAACCGGGGCGGTCCTGGTGCCACGGGAGAGCCTGCGTGAGAACGGTCGCTAGTTGCAAGGCGGCCACTGAGCGAGCCCGGTCTCCGTGCCACCGACGGGCCGCACGGAAGGAGCAGGGGAACGCGGTATCTGGCGCATCTCCGCCTCTTCCCTTCCACGCGAGACCCCCGCTAAAGAGCCACCGCCCTCCTCCAAGCGCACAAAGCGCCACTGGCTGCGTGTGCGCCTCTCTGCACACGTGCGCGGCAGGGAGCCCTGCGGTCCCGGCAAGCGGCCAGGCTGCCCCTGCTCCGGCCGCCAGAGCACCGCGTCCCACCCCACACCCTGATCAGACGGCGTGGGGCTCGCTGCGGGGGTGACACACGTCACCGCAAGTGGGCGAGACGGGGCTCCCCCACCGGCTCCCTCACACAGCGTGATGGGTCCTGGTCCCACGGCCAACTCGAGAGCAGGGGTCCCTGAGTGCCAGCAGCAGCTGGCACGGGACTGAACTCGTCGGGCACCGGGTCCCCCGGCAGAAGGAGCTCTGAGACTTGGCACGTGGTGGGCATCGCCACCCCACCCCTGCCCCAGACCCCCATCCTCACCCCTACCCCGCACCCTCCCGTGACATGTGCCAGGCAGCCACCTCGGCCTCCCGGGGAGGAGGGGGAGGACACCCTCCTCTTCTCCTGGCACAGGTTCTGAGAGAGGCCAGAGGGAGGCCAGGGGAGTCTTGGCGATGAGAGAAGGAGACAGGCCTGGGGAGCCCCCACACCCCCCACCCCGCCCCACCGCAGGCCTGAACGGAGCAGGACCTGGTGCTTCGTCTGCTGCCACCTGCTGGGGGCCAGGAGGCACACAGCACTCCACAGGGGACCCGGGCCTCTGAGAAGGGCTGGACAGGGTCCAGGCCCGACCCCCAGGGTGCACTGACCCAACCACTGCCTGCGCTCCCCCAAAGGGGGCCGGCTGCCAATCACGGGCACCTGAAGGCAGCGAGCTTCTCTCCACCTGCTTGTTGATGTTCCAGAACGGCCAGGGACAGGGAGCGGGGAGCCTGGCCGGGGAATGCCTGGCGGCCAGCCTCCCCGAGCCTGCTCCTCCCTGCAGGCAGCCGCTCGGGCCCTGGTGAGCCCTCGTGGAGGTTACCAGAGCCGGTGAGACAGACCGCGTGCAGGCCCGGAAAGGTGAGACGGGTTAACCGTGCCAGCCCGTAGGTTCTCAAGTCACCCCCATCACCCCATCACCCCAAACGCGGCCCTGGAGGTGCCAGAACCGCGGGCCTCGTACTTAAGTGAGGAGGGTGCACACGGCACACGGACAAGAGGGAGCTCTCACGTAAAACACGCCAGGGAGGACCGAAGGGGTCAGAGAGCCTTCCCCGCAAATCTCTCCTCGGTAACGTTCCACACGGCACCTGGTGTGCCGTAACCAGATGGCTATTAACACGCTGATGCTTACGGCGACTCGCTGGGTGCGGCGGGAACAGCCATTCGAACCACCGCTGAAGGTCTGCACGCGACAGCACTGCCACGGCCCCTTGGCGGCCCCCCTCCCCCGGCCGCCGGTCGGGGCGCGGAGCCCGCACGCGCCGGGCCCGCCCGCACACTCACCTCCATCTCCGAGCTGTGCGCGTGCACCTTCTGGACCATGTCCTCGGCCTCACGCATCCGACGGGTCAGCTGGGGCGAGTACTCGGCCGGGGTCAGCTCGCTGTCGTAGGACCCCAGGATGGCACGCATGCCGTCTCGCTCCTGTGGGCACACACAGCAGGCGGTCAGGCCGGGGACGGTGACGGGACCCCGGAGGAACACGCACGACGTGATAGCAGACGCCACGCGGAGGCAGCAGGAGGGTGGGGGGCTCACGCGGCCTCTCAACGGGCCGAGGGGCGTTTGGATCCTCACAGAGCCCCGTGAGGCCAAGACGGGGCCTGAGCGGCTCTGAACCAGCAGCCCGAGCACAGCCCAAGGCCGGGCTGGGCCCGGGTGCTCCCCACGACCGCCCGGCCTCGAGCTGCAGGGTCTATGGAGGCCTGTGGTGGCCAGAGCCCCCTCCCCGGGCCTGCCGACTGCCCCAGCTGCGCAGAGGCCCTCTATCCCATCCCGCCAGCCCCGGGGGCCGCCAAACTCCAGACACGGTCCCAGGAACGCAGCGGCGGCGGGACCAGGCCAGGCCGTGGGTTTGAATGCCCCACCGCCCGTGACTCCTGACCTGGCCTCTGGGCCAGGCTGCACGCAGCAGTCGGGAGAGAGGACGGATCCATCCAAGCAGCAGGCGACCGGGTGGGAGCAAGAAGCGGGATGCACGTTCCTTCCACCCAGACGCGAACCGCCCCTGGCTCCCCACTCATTAGCTCTGGCCTTAGCAAGCTCCCTGTCTCCCCACACAGCTCACAGGATGCCTGGGGCCCCAATCTCAGGCCACAGATGTGTCACTGGGCACCAGCCAGGCCCGGCACCCTTTCTCCATATCTTGCACAAAGGGAGAGCCCCCTGCAAAGACGCGCCAGGTTTCGGGGAAGGATGTACCGATGCCACTGCATCAGGACCAAGCGCCACAGAGAAGCCACTGCTCAGGGGTGTCCTGCCAGAAACGCTTATTAAGGCTGAGTGTGAACCAGAGTCAGGGGCCCTGGGAGGCATGGGCGGCTTCTCCTGCCCAGGACTGGAAGATTCCTTCCTCAGATGTTCGTGCGGGGAGACAACCTCCTGGAGGCCAGCCAGGGAAAGTCGCAGAGACCCGAGGTGTCCCTCGGTCCAGCAGCCGAGCAGCTCTGGAGGGTCTGCACAGAGGGCACCCGTACCCAGAAAGGAGCCTCTGTCTCCCCTGTGGGCTGCCCACCGTCCATCCTCGTGCCCTAGGAACCTGGACTCTTCCTCGGCCCTAACACAGGCCTGAGCTGGGGCTGGCACCTGCTCTCCCGCCCCACATTCTGCAGGCTGCTGTCACCTGGGAAGCCCGCAGGGAGAAAATCCCATCACCCCGCAGACACCCAGGTGCACCGGCACACGCGTCTCAGAGCTTCACGTGGGCCAGTGTCCCGGGGGTCAGCTCCGCAGACCGGGCTGGGGCCTGAGGGTCTCTATCGCACGCAGGCGCCCAGAGATGCCGCTGCTGCGGGACACGGAGCTCCGGGGCTCTGCCTGGGGCAGCACAGCCCAGCCCAGGGAGGAAGGGTGGGGTGTGCACGGGCCGGGTCTAGCCCGACTCTGCTCCAGCCGGGGCCCCGAGGCCGGAGCAGTCATCCCCGGCATCAGTTCCCAGATCAGTGGGTTAATCCCCGCTCACACACAGTGGACCTGAGGGCTGACGCCATCACGGATGCGGCGTCCACGCGCCGCCCCGTGAACGAGGCCCGGTGGCCTCACCCGTGTCGCCAAACACACCTCCACGGGTTCACGGCGCACCCGCTCCGGCCCCGGCACCGCCCGGCTCTGCGCCGGCCCGGCTCTCGGCCGCTGTCCCATCAGGGCAGGGCGACCAGGCGCACCACAGGGACAGTCCGCACAGGCACCTTCACGGCCCCAAAACAGTCCCCCCCACTCAACGTCCTCCGGGTTGGAGAGGCCCCTTCTTCTTGGGTGGGACCGGGGGAAGGCACAGGGCTCACGAGCCTCAGACTCGGTCTTCGCCCTGCCGCGGACTGCACAATTAGCTGATGACAAGAAATTCACCGAGAAATTAAAGTTACAAATCCAACTGGAACTGGTCGCACGTCCGTGGGAAATTTGTTTCCACAGGAAGGTTTATCGAGTGTCACAATTTTATTGAAATCCTTTATCTTCGTATTGACTTTTATGGCTCGAGCTGGTTACCGGAGTCGTCCCTACCAGAGTGCGGGCGCCCCGGGGGGCCCGGGCGGGGGGACTTGCCTTCCTGAGCAAGCTGTGATCGTCTCCCTGATTGACCAATAAATCCCCACAACCCGCCTTCCAGCACGGCACTCTTCATCGGGTCTGCGGGCGCCTCGGCCGGCGAGGAGGAAAACGTTTGGGAGCAAGTTCGTTGTTCGTTCCCGTTAAAGACGTCGCTTTGTCATTACGAGGAAAAGCGAAAGACCAAGTGTGCTGGTTTTATTTGATAATGACTTTTTAATGACCAATTCCGCTTGTGGTAAAGTTTGCTTTGTTTCCACTTGAGCAAATGCCGATGATTAATCTCTGAACAAACAGGCATCCGGTCCACGAGGAGGCCTCAGAGACTCGCCCGAAGAAGTAGAAGGGGACACTTGCCGCCGGGCGCAGAGCAGTCCCGTTGACTTCGAGCATGCCTGCTGGTCACAGAGTCATTGGCAGCTCCACGCGTGGATGAGGGCAGGGTCAGTCGCCCACGCGCAGATGAACCCCAGGCCCCGCCCCGCCCTCGCCGCCCCAGCCGTCTGGGAAGGAGTGCGCTGGCCCGGCAGCCTCGCGTGTGGGTAACAGTCACCGGCCCTCCTGCCCCCGGGCCTCCAGGACACGGAGCCTCCCTCCCCGCCAAGGGCTGACAGGCCAGTGCCCGACTCCAGGACAGACGCAGGACTGACGGCTCAAGACCCTGCCCAGCCGTCCTGTCTTCCGGCCCACCTCCCCAACCAGCGCTGAGCCCCGCAGGCAGGTTGGTACCAGGGACAGGAGGAATCTTCTGGAAGCTCTGGAATGCTCCCAGTAAGGGGCCGGAACCTGAGGAGGGCAGAGACCAGGGGCTCTGGACAAACTAAATGCTTCCTTCCTCAGCAGAAATGAGGGGACAGGGCTGGTAGGCGGTGCTGTGCGACGGTGCACAGCCAGCCCCAACACTGGCAATGAGTGGCCATCGAGGCAGGCCTCAGCCTTCTGGACAGGAAGCTGAGGCACAGGGGCTGCGCACGCACCAAGGGTCTGGGGTCTCCCGCAGGAAGGATGCCGACCCCAGGGGCCGTGGGCGTGGAGACCGAGGATCCGCGGCAACCAGCTGACATGCTCTGGAAAGCCAAGAGCGTTTGAAAAACATGCCCTACTTTGTCGGGCTTGTATCTACTGATGCGGAAGCCAGAGCCCCTCTGCGGGCAGCTCAGAACAGCGAAACCAACGCTGGCGGGCCCCGGACGCGGGCCTTCCCCCCGACCCCGGCGGTATGCATCTCAGCCGCGGCCGCTCCCCACCGCCCCAAGTACCCTCCACCAGGAGTGGTAACTTCTTCTCCATGGGGCTGGGCAGACAGGTCTGCCTGGGAAGACGACGTCCACTGTCCTCCCTGCCCTTGGGGCCCACACTGGCCGGGCCGTGCTAGCCAATCCTGCCTCCGTCCCAAGGAGAGCTCTGTTCACGGGACAGGCCTGCCAGCAGCAGGCCCCACTGCCGCCTCTCACCCCTGGCTGGTCCCGGGGACCCAGACCCCCGCCTCTGCAGTCCCACGGGCCATGGTCACCAACGCGATGCCCAGGGACACTAGCGCTCCAGCCCCCAACGCTGGGCCGGGATGCAGGCTTTTGTAATTTCCCCGAGAGGGTGCAGGAAGGAGGGAGGACACGGGGAAAGGTGCAAAGTCCGAAAAACCAGTGAGGGACATCCAGCAGGCACAGCCCCTGGGGCCTCTCTTCTGGGGTCAGGGGTCTCTCTTCCGGCCGTCTCCTCCCCTCCAGCCCAAAGCCTTCCTGTTCTGAGGCCAGGGAGGCGCGTCTGACCCTAAGCCCCCACATCACAGACCGAGCCCCCGACATGAAACCCCGACCGGTGCAAACCCTGGGTGACAGATCCCCTGGGGTGCCCCTCTTGGAGCTCCTCCCGCGTATGCCCAGACAGCAAACCCCAGCAATCCCCAGGCAGCGGCAGCCGCAGCCGCAGGCACCGCGGAGTCTGGTTCAGGGCTCAGAGCCCGTCTCCTCAGGCAATGCCCGGCCACGACGGGGACGGAGGCCAGAGGGGAGGTGCTGCTCCTGCGCACGATCGCCCTGACTGGTGTCGGATGAGCTGTGTCCTCCTGGGTTCCCAAAGACCAGAGCCGCCCTACTCCACGGGCTCCCAGGCACAGACACCCCGGCATGTGGTCCTAACAAACACTGCCCCTCGCACGTGCCCCCCTCACGTAAACTGACCCCTGAGTCTCCTGGGCTCCTCCTGAGTCCAGGGGGCGCGGCCGGCCCTGGAGCTCTGGAGCAGGAGTCTCCCGGGGAGGGACTGGAACCAGTCCCTTCCTGCAGGTGCCCGAACCAGGTGGGAGACGAGAGCAGAGAACCAGGACCAAAAAAGTCGGTATGCACAGGGGGCAAACCTTACAAAGAAACAGATGGTGGTACCTACCCACACAGGCACACACAGCGCTGACTGCCGGCAGATTAACTGTGCACAGCACCGCAAGACCACAGTGCGAGCAGGCTCGTGGCAGGAGCACACGCAGAGATCCAGGCTGGGAAAGCAGGACCACGCTCTGCCCATCAAACAAGTTGCAAAGAGAAAGTTCTAAGGACCGTAAGGTAACAGTAAAAAATACAAATAAATCACACAAGAAAAATGAAAATAGACCAGCAAGCACTGGAATTAGGAGAATTAAACCCACAGTACTCAGGTAATAAAATAATCGGAAGCAGAAATAGAAAATATGCATGGTACATTCAAAATAATAAAGAAAGGGACTTAAATTATTAGCGAGAAACAGTACATCAAAGAAGCAAATTTAAAAACAAAACCAAAATGCAAATTAAATAAAGCTCAACAAGGTAAAATAACAATTCAAAAACGTGAACAAGTAGAACGGCGATTCAGATGTGGCTGAAATCTGAGGAACAAAGCAGAAAGCAGACAAAGGACAAACCGGAAAGAGGAGGCAGTGGCTGGGTGACGGGAGCACTGGGAGGCTGAGGGTTTCTATCAGAATCAGGGAGAAACAGCACCTCGGACGGAGGGCAACAGTCAAGGTCACGACGGCTGAGAAACTTCCAGAATGGATTAGAAGCGCCCACCCTCAGCTGCAGAAGATCGCAGACCTTGCAGAGTGCGCGAGGGGCGGGGGCGGATGGGGTGCGCCCTGGGAGGGCAGACACCCACACGCGTGGATGCGGCCCCCGCAGCAGGCTGGCCACGGGAAGGCCGCCAGACGTGCCCGTCCGCGGCGACACACAGTCTGGGGCGGTAGGGAGCTGCTCACCAGCAACGACTTCACTGGAGGAGAGCACACAAGACGTATTGCCGAAGGCAAGTGGTCACGGAAGCCAGACCGAGAAAGAAGAAAGGAACACGAGCGACGCACTAGCGGCACGTGCTACCACAGCCATAACTGTGAGATCGCAGGGCGCCTGACTCATGGGTGGGGGAGGAAAAGGCAGAATGAACCTGCTCGTCACCCACTAACAAGAAATGAGTGGCGACCAACACTAGATACTTAAATACCTACGAGACGCTAAGGCTGCAGAGGAGGTGTGGGGCACAACACTTTTCTTAAGGAGATACGAGAGTAAACCATTCGCGTGTGCACACACCCACACCCACACCCACGCGGCCTGTGCAAGCCGAACCAGACCCCTGGCTGCCTCCAGGCAGGTGTTCGGGGGGGGGGGGGGGGGTTGGGCAGACGGGGCAGGGACAGGTGAACTTCTTACTGCCTACTCGTTCAGGATTTCATGACTTCTCAACTTCTCTACTGAAAAAATACCAATTAAAAATAGAAATTCAGGGGGAAAAGAATAGAACACATAATAAAAGCATTTAAGGGAGGCCTGGAGCCTTAAATTGCTCCCAAAGGGATAAAGATAGTTTACCCAGTCTATTAAATATGCCCAGGAACCTCTAAAAGAGAAGAAACCGAGAAAAATATAAAAGGGAGGGAAAAAGATGCAAGAAAAAAGAACACAGCAGGAAACTTATAAATTCAGTGTCTATATTAGAAAAGCTGAAAGCTGAAAATTAATGAGCCAGCAACCAAGTCAAAAATAAGAAAAAGAATAAAACAACACAGGCAAAGATGGGGCAAAAATGGGTATGACAAAACGAAGACAGACACGTGTCAACAGAAACTTCCCCGACTGAGACGCAGAGAGAGAAATGATGAGGAAAGCTGCGCCCCAGAACGAGGGCCAGTTACGACAGGGGTGGGCTCTGCACCATGACACCGGGAGCAGAGGAAACACCCCTCTGAACGGGAGACTTTCCAGAACGCCACCCAACCCCAGGTCCAGGGAGCTCAGAGGACCACAAGCAAGATAAACACCAAAAAACCTACACCCGGCAAATCATACTCAAACCCTGAAACCGAAGACAGAGAAATCCCACCAGAGGCAGGCAGCACGTGAGAGACCGGGGCCGGGGGCGGGGCCGGGGCCGGGGCCGGGGCCGGGCCGGGGCCGGGGCGGGGAGGGACGTCTACTTGAGCAGAGAAAAACCTGCCTCGCCCAGAACTCTGCATCCAGTGAAATCACCCTTCAGAAGCAGAGGGGAAATAAAGGCATCCTCAGACAAAAACAGCACGCGGGATCCGTCGGGGTACACCTGCCCCACAAGAAATATTAGAAGGTGCGTAGCAGTCCGAAGTCGGATCCGTGTAAAGAAAGGCAGAGCTTCGGAGAAGGAGCAGGTGAGGGGCAAGCAGTCTCTCTCACCTTCCGGGTCTTACCTGCTCTAACAGACTATGCTCACAGGAGCAGGGTTAGCAAGGCCTCAGGAGACCAGCGCTGTCATAAGGGACGGGGGGAGGGGACTTGGGACACCTGGTGCAAGGCACCGTGCTACCTGTGCGGGGGGACAGTACCGTCTAAGGATGGACTCAGACTTCCGCCAAGCTGCCAGTTCTGGGGTGAGCATGACAACACAGGACTTGAGACCCGTAACTCATGAGTTACCGGAGAAAACGAGAGAAAAACAGAGTCCCATGAAATGCTCGGCTAAAACCAAACAAGGCACCTCGACACAGAAGAGTCCAAAAGGACCAAAGAACAAGTGTCCACGTGGAAAATGCGAACCACATCACAGCGGCCAAACAAACTGCCTCGGTATCACTGCGAGCGATCTAAACACGCCAACCGGAAGATACCGTCAACGTGGATTAGAACGGGTCCAATTATATGTCTATAAAAAACCTACTGCACATATACAAACACAGACAGAAAAGTTAAAGGGTGGAGAAAGATATGTCATGCTAACCTCAGTCAAAAGACAGCAAAGCTGAAGGGGAAGCTTTACCAATCTCGGGCCAAGCAGACCTCAGGACACAGAAACGCCTATGGAGATAAGAGGGGGACTACATAATGATAAAGGGGTCAACATTCCCCCAAAGATTTACCAATCCTAAACACGTATGCATCTTTCAATAGAGGGTCAAAATACGTGAGGCAAAACTGATAAAACTTCAAGGAGAAACAGACATATCTCCTGGTGTAGCTGGAGACTTCCGTGCCCTCCATCAGTAATTGACAGATCCAGGAGGCAGAAAATCAGTAAGGATGTAGTTGAACCAAATAGCACCATCAATCAACTGGATCTAATTGACATTGATAAAATACTTCATACGCCAACGGTAGGACACACATTCCTCTCCAGCTCGTGTGGAACATTCACCAAGACAGACCACACTCTGGGCCGTAAAACACAACTAAACACACTGAAAAGGGCAGAAATCACACCAAGTAAGCTTTCAGAGCACTCTAGAATTAAAATGGAAATCAGTAATAGAAAGATGGCTGGAAAATCCCAAAATATTTAGAGATTAAACAACGCTTATCTAAATAACACACGGGTCACAGAAATCCTAAGAGAAATAGGACAGTATTTTTAACAAGATGAAATGAAAACCAACTTATCACAACGTGTAGCAAAAGCAGGGCTTCGAGGGAATGGATAGCACTGAATGCTATTTTAGGAAAGAAATCTAAAATCAATCATCAAAGCTTCTGTCTTAGAAAACGAAAGAAAGAAGAGTAATGTAAGCCTAAACCGAGCAAAAGAAAAGAAATGATGAAAATTAGAACAGAAATCAGTGAAATTGAAAACAGGAAAACAACTGAGAAAAATCAACAAAACCAAAAGTTGGTTCTTTGAGAAGATCAACGACATTGAAAAGCCTCTAACATGCTGACCGCGTCACAACCAGAGAAGACAAGACAAAACAGAAAAGACACAAATTGCTAACATTGGATGTGAGAAAAAGGTCATCACTATCAATCCCAGTAACGTGAAAAAGAGTAAGATTATTAGGAACAAATCCCTGCCCCAACACTTCGTAACTTATGTGTAATGGACCAAATCCTTAAAAGGCACAAATGATCGCAATTTGCAAGAAGAGAAACAGAAAATCTGAGTTGGCTTCTGTCTATTGAATGAAGTTGAATTGATAATAACCCTCCTAAAAAGAAGGCACCAGACTCCAATGGTTTCCTTGGTGAATTCCACCAACTATTTAATCAAGAAATGATACCAACTCCTTAAAATCTCTTGCAGAAGACAGAAGCAATCATACATACATGTTCGCAAATGATATTTACGTGTCAGCATAAATGACACGTATTTGCCAAAGCTCACAGACCCGCACAAGAGTCAACCTTACCATAAACCATGGCCGTTAATTAGAGATAACGTACCCATACTGGTGTATTCATCGTGTCAGACATGCCCCGGGAAAATTCAGGATGTTAGTGTTAGGCGAAACTGTGGGGTGGGGGAAATAATACAGAAGCCATCTCTGTACTGTCTTCTCCACTTTTTTGTAGACCCAAAACTGTTCCAAAGGAAAAAAAAAAAGTACAAAGAGCTGGACAGGAGAAAGCGGACAAGGGACTGGCCCCAGGAAGGGGGTGACTTACTCATGAGCTCACCCGGTGCAAGTCAAAAGGCAGCACAAGTACAGGCTCAAAGGGCGTGGGTGGCCAACCGAGAATTCCATACCCGGCAAAAGAATTTTTTTAAGTTTATCTACTTATTTTGAGAGAGACGGGCAGAGTCCCACGAAGAATCCACACTGTCAGCACAGAGCCCGACGTGGGGCTTGATCCCACAAACCACGAGATCGTGACCTGAGCCAAAATCAAGAGTCAGACCCTCAACCGACTGAGTCACTCAGGTGTTCCCCAGCAAAGTATTCTTTAGAAGTGAACGTGTAATGAATACAGTGTCACGCTAGGAAAAACTGAGGTAATCCCTCAGCATCAGATCCATACCGAAGGAAATACTTACTGAAGGGTGTGCCGCAAGCAGAAGGTAAGTGATCCAGATGGATGCCTAGAGAGGCTGGCGGGTAACCAACAAACACGCGTAAATGTGAATGAACACACAAAGACCACAGTAACAAACTGGACGATCACATGCAAAAGAATGAAATCGGACCACTTTCTTACACCACACACAAAAATAACCTCAAAATAGATTAAGGATCTTAAATGTGAGACTTGAACCCATGAACTCCTAGAGGAGAACACAGGTAGCAACCTCCCTGACATTGGCTGTAGTAACTTTTTTCTAGACGTGTCTCCTGAGACAAGGGAAGGAAAGGCAAAATTACCTATTTGGACTACATGATAATAAAAAGCTTCTGCCCAGAGGAAGGAGACAGTCAACAAAACTAAAAGATAACCTACAGAATGGGAGAAGATATTTGCAAATGATATATCTGATAACGGGTTAATATCCAAAATATATAATGAACTTACGCAACTCAGCACTCAAGAAACAAATAATCCAATTAAAAATGGGCAGAAAACACGGACAGACATTTCTCCAAAGGAGACATCCAGATGGCCAACAAACACATGAAAAGATGCTCAACGTCACTCATCATCAGGGAAATGCAAATCAAAACTACAACGAGATACGCTCTCACACCTGTCACGGTGGCTAAAATCAACAACACAGGAGACAGCAAGTATTGGTGAGGATGCAGAGAAAGGGAAATCCCCTTCCGCTGCCGGTGGGAATGCAAACTGGTGCGGCCACTGTGGAAACAGAATGGAGGTTCCTCAAAAAATTAAAACTAGTATGACCAAAGACAGGAATTTCACGACTGGGTATTTACCCAATGAATACGAAAACACTAATTACAAAGGATACATGCACCCCTACGTTTACTGCATTGTCTACAACAGCCCAGATACGGAAGCAGCCCAAGCATCCACTGATAGGTGAACAGAGAAAGAAGACTTGATCTCGGCTCAGGTCAAGGTCTCGCGGCTCGGGAGACGGTGCCCTGCGTCAGGCGCAAAGCCTGCTTAAGACTCTCTCTCTGTCCCCACCCCACGTGCCTCCACACGCTCTCTCAAAACAAATAAGCAAAACATTAAAAAAAAGTAACAACAATAGCTTCTCAGCTGTGTGTGTGTGTGTGTGTGTGTGTGTGTGTGTAAAGAACATAACAATAGTCTATACGTAAAGCAAAAAGGTCAACAGGTGTCATGTTTTAAGGTTCCTTGAATTGTCCAGGAGAGAGAGAAGTATTCAGTTTTATTAGACTTTGATAAAGAATCTATGTTATAATTACCAAAATAGCCCCTAAAAATTACACTAAAGCATATGCTACTACAAGATAACCAGGGGGAAATGGTTTAGTCTGCGACAGGTATTAATTAAAAAAAAAAAAACAAAACAACAACAAAAACCAGCAGAAGGCAAATAAAAAGACGGTTAATTTCAAAACAAACTTATCGTTAATTACAGCTAAAATATTTCAACTAAAAAAAATAAAGATTTTCAGACTGAATAAAATACAAAGCCTAACCTGTGCAGGAGCGATATCATAATAAAATAAGGAACAAAGACTCCAAGTAAAACCTGAGAACGTGAAAGGCACAAATGCTATACAAACGCAAGTGGAGGGATCTGTCTTGATATCATACAAAGGAGATTCAAGGATCAAAAGTATCTAAGAAGACTATTTCATAACAACAAAAGGCTAAATGGACCAGGAAGATAATTGTTTGCAGCCTATATGGGCCTAATAAGGCAGTGCCAGAAGACACGCCGTAACTGACCAGATTAAAAGGAGAAACAGACAAACTGAGAGTCAAGCTGGGATAGTCCAACACAACTCCCTCAGGATCAGAGAGAAAAAGAGGGAAACCTCACTGGGAACACGGAAAATTTGAACAGCACGATTAGCAACCGATCCACGGCGTTGATAAGGCACCGCATGCAGCCAGTGCGGAACACGTGTCACTCTGAAGTGTGCACGGGCCGGTCACAAACGCTGACTTCTACGCGGTCCCTCCAGCAAGTCTCAGCAAATTTCAAAGGACTGGTATGAGGTATGGGCTCAGAAAACAATGATATTGGGCTATAAATAAATAACGAGGTGTTCACAAAATGTTGGAAATTGAGAAATTTATTTCTAAATAACCTCGTGGTCAAAATAAAAATCACAATCGAGGGGCACCTGGGTGGCTCAGTCGGTTAAGCATCCGACTTCGGCTCAGGTCACAATCTCATGGTTTGTGGGTTTGAGCCCCACATCAGGCTCTGTGCTGAGAGCTCGGAGCCTAGAGCCTGCTTCTGATTCTGTGTCTCCTTCTCTCTCTGCTCCTTCCCCACTCATGCTCGCTCTCTCTCTCTCTCTCTCTCTCAAAAATAAATAAACATTAAAAAAATTTTTTTTAAATCACAATTGAAACTGAATATTTTGAAATGAATGATGAGAAAAATACAATGTTATCAGAACTACAGCAGGCATCTATGTTTATAGCCCAGAACACAGAGAAGAAAGTTAAAAACCGATCATCTACATAGCTCAAAAGTTAGAACAAATTAAAAAGGAAAAGGAAAAAATATGAAAATAGAAATTAATGAAACAGAATACACATGGTACAGAATCAAGAATGCTAGAAGTTGGTTCATTCCAGTGACTACTAAAACGGATAAACGTGATGAGACAGCTTGAGAGAGAGCAAACACGTAACCAAACAACCAGACTGAACAAGAGGACGCAGCTGCAGGTCATGGAGACGACTGGTCACCCAGAAACAAAATTCAAATGACTTCAAAGCTGTTGAAAGAAATCAAAGCCCCAATTTAAAATCTTTCCAACCCAGAAACCCCACAGGCCCAGATGCCTTCACTGCTGAAATTTACCCAACACTTGAGGAAACACCCCCGATCTCATACATACCGTTACAGAGAAGAGAAAGAGAACTCCCTGACTCGTTCTATAAAGTCAGAAAAACCATGACAGCAAAACTTGATGAGGACATTATAAGAAATGAAAATTAAGAGGCACCTTCCTGGGTGGCTCAGGCAGGTCTTGATTTCGGCTCAGGTCACGATCTCATTTATGGTTCACGAGTTCAAGCCCCACGTCGGGCTCTGCACTGGCACCGCAAAGCCAGCTTGGGATTCTCTCTTTCCCCACCTCTCTCTGTCCCTCCCCTGCGTATTCACTCTCTGTCTCCGTCTCTCTCTCAAAAATAAACTCAAAAAAATAAACTTAAAAAGAAATGAAAATTAATCATTGAAATCTCTCATAAACACAGAGGCAAAATCTCCAACCTACTCATTAGCAAACCAAACTAAACATTACTTAGGAAGGAAAAGCCATAGTCAGGTTTGCTTATCCTTGAAAAGCACGTTTGGTTTAACATTTGAAAATCAATTAATTTAATTTTCCACATTAATGGAGTAAAGAAAAATCGTATGATCAGCTCAGTATATCCAGAAAAAGCCTTTGATTAAAATTCAACATCTATTCATGATGAAAACAATAAACAAAAACCCTCTTAGCAAATGAGGACTTGGAAGGGAGCTTCACCATGGCCTGCAACAGCGAAGTGTGACAATTTTCCTTCACCAGCTACCAAAACGCTTCTGTCCAGAACAGTGTTGGAGGTGATGAGCAGCAGAATAAGGCCAGAAGAGCCACAAAGGTGACTGGAAAGAATTAAAAATTATTATGAGCAGGTGACACAGAAAATCCAATGGAATCCACAGAGAACTTATTAAAATAAGTTTAGAATGTTGCTGGATCAAAGTCAATAATCAAACTTTAATTCCATCTCTATGTGCCAGCAACAAATAGTTGTAAAATTACACTTTAGAAAAGATGCCATCTACACTGTCAAACAAACAAACAAAAAACCACAACAATACAAACCTATGAGACGTCCACCTAGAAAACCTTATAAAACAGAGAAAAAACAAAGATGCCCTAAAAACACAGAAGCACGCGCCACGTTCACGGATCGGATGCACTCTTACCAAGATGGCACTTAATCAGTGCAGTCCCAACAGACAGCTCGGCGGGTTTACCGTAGAAATGGACAGACTGGAGTCCAAACTCAACATGCAAACGTAAAGGGTCACCTCCAGGCGAGGCGGCTGGGGAGGGGGTGCTGGCTCTATCAGGTAGCAGGGCTGAGGAGAGTCCCAGTGACTAAGGCAGTGTGGTCTGGGTAAAAAGAGAGAGAAACAGACCAGTGCAGATGTGCACTCTGATTTCACCACATAAGCAGCCCAGCAGGCAGTGAGAAAGGAAGGGTCTCGATAAACGCCATTGTGGGGTGGGGGTGGGGGGCAGAGCCCGCCGTGGCACATTAAGCTTCACGTGGGGAGGTTAAGTGTGGAAAGGCCAAACGATAGAGAGGATAACACTGAAGCATACGTCGGTAACTGTGGGGCAGACGACGGTTTCCTAAAGAGGGCACAGGAGATGATAACCATCAAGGAAGGTTCACGTGGATAAATTAGATGGCATTAAAGTTAAGACCTTCTTTTAAGTTGCAGAGAGTGAAAACCTGACTCAGAGAGAAGGCATCTGTAACGCAAACAGCTGAGAAAAGGCTGGTGTGCAGAATCCGTGCAGAATTCGTACGGGTCATAAAGAAAACGGCAGAAGGGAGAAAACGAGACCACGGACGTGCCAGGGGCCTCACCAGAGCGAGCCCCACACGCCCGGTAATCACGCGAAGGGGTGTCGTCCCCATCCACACCCTGGGAAATGCAAACTCGAGACACGAGGAGGTCCCACCACCCACCCTGGAACAGCCTCCAGCGCGAGCGGCTCTGGAGCCCCAGGGTGCTGTGCGCACTGACGCCAGCAGCTGGGCGGCTGGGACCCCACGGACGTGCCCGTGGTGGGGCGGCTGTGCTCCCGGGTGCCCGGACACAAACGCAGATCTCCGTGCAACAAAAGACGAGAATGTTCACCCCGACGTTCACACGCACCAAGAAACGAAGAAACTCAACGTTACGTGTGAATGCATAAAAAAGCACACTATGCTCTACTCCACTCGTAAAACACAGAAGAAGTAACTGCCCACAGAAACGTGGTTTTGAGCAAAAGAAAGCAAATACAAAAGACGACACGTTGTACAATTCCATTTACACACAACTTACAAACAGGGAAGGCAGGGCTGTGGTGTTAGAAACAGGACGGCGTGGCTCGGAGGGAGCACGGCGGGAGAGGAGAGCTTTCTGGAGCTGGTGACACACGGCTCTCCGTCTGGGAGGTGGAGCGCCACGGACCAGCGAGGAGACAGCCGCCTCCACGGAAAAGCTGGCCCACAGTGCCCCGCGCCACTGTCACCGTCTGACCAGAGGGGAGCGGGAAGGCCCCGGGCCCGGCCCCCAGCAGCTTGCTGGGGGCCTTGGGTCCTCCCGGGTCCAGGGCCGCCGCAGTGCTGTCCCGGGGCGCAGCGTCAGCCCCTGACAACACGCCTTCCCCGCCTCTGGGCCCAACTGCCTTCCCGGCCGCCTTCACTCCTCACGGCTCCCATACAGGGTCCCCCGGCCGCCCAGGATGGCAGGGCCGCGCTGACGGAGCGCTCCAGAGCGGGCCCGACACGGGGACGGCCACCGGGCCTGGAGGTGCCCGGGGGGTCATCGTGCTCCTCCCGACGGCCCTGGGCTGGCGCCTGCTGCACAGGACCCTCACCGGCATTTCAACCTGCTGATGGAAAGCTCTGCGGCGCCCCTGTGGGAAGGAGCAGGGATCAAGGGAGACTCCCCAAAGCGATTTCACCGGGATCTCACACTTCTCTATCCCAAATCCCCTTCCGGGGTCCAGGCCGGCTCCCCACGGCCAGAGGAGCCCCCTCCCCCTCCCAGCCTGCTCCCCCCGCACCGCACCGCGAGGCCTGGATCAGAGGGGCCCCCGCACCGCGAGGCCGAATTAGACGGGCCTGCCTTTCTTCCCTGGAAGGGCAGGGCACAGGCAGCCGAGCTCCAGCGTGCTCCCTGCGTGCGAGGCGCCCAGCAAGGCCATCTCCACGCCATGGCTCACTGTGCCTGCTCTTCACCGCGGAGAACCCAGCGCCCGGAACCCAACAGGCGTTCAGTGAGTATCTGCTCAACCGAAGCACGAATGAACCAGCCGATCAACCCACTTTCAGAGCAAACGGGAGGCAGGTGCTCACTCTCTCAGAGGAGGAAACAGGCTTCCTGAGTTCAGTGACTTGCAGACTGAGCCGAGGTCTGAACCCAGCTCGGCGAGAAGCAGGAGCCCGACGCTCGGTTGTCGTACCGAAGGCGACACGGACACCGGGATGGAGACGTGCTTTATAAACCCGGGTCCGGGACGGCTCCTGGCCCGCGTCCCTGGGATCGCAGAGTGCAAAACGTCACCGGCAACGGTGACCCCAAGGCCTTCGCCACTCACCAAAGCACGCAAAGCCGGAGTTTCCGGGACGCAGGACGTGACCCAAATAGCTCTAATTTAAGAAGGCTCTTCTCAAGCTGGAAGGTCAGGCACCAGACAGGCTTTGTCCTCATGGAGCTGACCGTTGCTCTGCTGACCAGGCAGAAACCCAGACAAGATGGGCTCTGAGCACGATGACTGACCAACTGGGAGGCATCCCCAGTGAGGTCAAGGGAGGCTGCTGCTTCGTGTCCCACACAGAAAGTTCTGTCCGGTGTCGCACGCGCCCATCTGGGGTCAGGCCAGCCCCGGAGGGAGCCCCGCTCTCCCAGACTCAGCCCCGGAGGGGACAGGAGGTGAATGCCACAAGAACCCAGAAGGGATGAAGACAGCGTGGGGAAGGTTGGGGGGGGGGCAGGGGCACCCCTGGAGGGACCCCACGGCGGCACACGGGGCGCGAGAGCAGCACAGAAGGACACCGACTGTCCAAGTCCCACCTTCCACCCGCACCGGCACTTGCGTGCACGGGCACACCCCCACACCTGGGTCCTCGGGGGGTCACAGGGCCACTGCTCTCACACGCGTCGGGGTCTCAGCACACGCCTGCGGACACCTCCGTGGGGTCCAGGACAGCGGACGGTTCACACCCCAGCTCGGCCACTTTCACTCACCCAACAGACGTCACCGACTGCCAACCACGGGGCCAGGGGACGGCAACGGACGAGAAGACGCGCTTTCCGCACTTCACGCCGCCATGTTAGCGCCAGACGCCTGGACCCCAGGCCCCGATCAGCAGCAGTGGAGGCACAAGCAAGAGGCAGAGCCGGTCTGGGCCTCAGCTGGGTCAACCGCGAAAAGACCAGAAATTTCCTACCACGGGCTTATTTTTAGGACCAAATAAGATCGTTTATTTAAAACTCATACCATCAACTTTTAAATTTCAGCTTATTATCACTGTCCCCGCCCCCCCCCCCCCCCCCCATTCTCGGAATGTCCTGCCCACTAAAAACCAGAACACACAGCTGGTTATACCCACTCAACCTCCCCACTCAGAACAAACACAGCCCCTCAAGGACGCCCTTCCCAAGCTACCCACTGGACAGGGGCCTGCCAGGGGGCAGGGGGGTGTCCCAGAACTGGGACCTGCTGGGGGACCCACTCGGAGCATGGGGGCTTGTCCCAGGAGGGGAGGCCTGCTGGTGGGGGCAGGGGGTGTCCCAAGAGGGGAGGCCTGCTGGTGGGGAGGGGGTGTCCTAGGACGGGAGGCCTGCTGGTCGGGGTGGGGGGGACGTGTCCCAGGAGGGGAGGCCTGCTGGTGGGAGGGGGGCTGTCCCAGGAGAGGAGGTCTGCTGGGGGGGCAGGGGGGTGTCCTAGGACGGGAGGCCTGCTGGGGGACCCTCTCAGGGCATGGGGGGGTTGTCCCAGGACAGGGGCCTGCTGGTGGAGGGGGGGTGTCCCAAGAGGGGAGGCCTGCTGGTGGGGAGGGGGGTTGTCCCAGGAGGGGAGGCCTGCTGTTTTTGGGGGGGGTGTGTCCCAGGATGGGAGGCCTGCTGGGGGACCCTCTCAGGGCATGGGGGCGTTGTCCCAGGATAGGGGCCTGCTCGGGAGTCTCTGGCCACACTCTGTGGTCCACCCTCCAGCCATCATCACACCTTCCTATTTAGGTCATGATTCTGCCTCCCTGACCACACCGCAAAGCTCCCACAGAGCAGGTGAGACGTTCTTTCCCTTTCACTGCTGAATTCTCAACACCCAAGACAATACTTGGCAAGGAAAGATGTTAAAAATATATTTGCTAAGCCAATCACAGTACTCGGCAAAAGGGCTCTGTGCCCGGCCCTCCCAGTGCACGATCCTTGGGGTCTAGGGACCACGGGCCCCTCGGGCCGGGCCACCTGCCTGAATGCCCCTTCGGCAGCCCTGAGTGTGGCCCATAGACTTGTGAGGGCTGGGAAGGCATCCCTTCTGCCCTGGCTCCTCCAGGCCCTTCCCAGGCTCCGGGGGAAGGGGTCAGCCGCGGCCGTGCCCCCGTGGCCCGTGCTGGCACTCGGGACCGAGGGAGCAGTCAGGCCCCGCGGGGGCCCGCAGCCAAGGGCACTCGGGCCCCTGACTCTAACTCACACGTGACAGCTTCCTGACCTGGGCCTGGAGAGGACCCGAATGCGTGGCTCTGTGTGCACACTGAGCTTCCCCCACTCAAGGTACCCACGAACCCGACGCCCACTCCCGGCTTCAGCCCCGTCCCTCCACTGGCCAAGGAGGCTCAAAGCAGCACTGGTCCTGGAGGGGACAGCTCTGCCAAGGCCTCTGCGTGCGAATGCCCTCCGAGCCCGGGGAAGGGGGAGGGGAGGGGGACCCAGCTGCCATCTCGTCCCCTCCAGACCCACCTGACACTGAACAGGACGGCAGGGCTGGAGGACTCGGGGACAAAAGCTGCTCTCACCCCAACTCAACTGAGGCTTGAAGGACAAATCTGCCACAGAACGGAGAAGGCCTGCAAGGAGAAAACCGACAGACTCACACTTCCCTTTGTGGGGAAAACAGGGGCACCCCGCGGGACCGCGGACACAAGCGCCGGGGATCCCCAAGCGGGGGTCAGAGAGAGAAGAGAAAAACAGAGGCCGCCCGCCCTGTGCTCACAGCAGCAGCCTCCCGGCCCCAGGACCGCTGGGCAGCCCTGCAGACCGGGCCGGAGCACCCTCCAGGCCCCAGGCCCGGGGGCCCCAAAGGGACCCGACCGATGGCTGCCCGTGGCCTGCGGCCCCTCGGCACTGGCTCCTCCAGAGACAAAAGGCTACGCGGTTCAAACAGCAACAAACGTTCGACGTGGCACAGACACTTAACGTGTCCACGGAGTCTCTTGGTGGCACGGAGGAGCAGCCGCAGGATAACGACTGCGCAAACCTGACTTCAAACTCTTAACGCGCTTAACTTCTTGCTTCTCTGCTGCCTTCCCTTTGCAGAGGGACTGGACTCGGGCTGCAAATCTGGCTCTCCCACTTCCTGGCAACGCTTCCTGGCAAGTTACTGAACCCCGGCAACCTCCTCCCTCCTCTGGAAAACAGTGTCGTCAGAGACGGGAGTGGGCTGAACGCGGTGTCGGGCGTGTATGCCATGTAAACCCGGCAAGATCCGTTTCGCACCCAAAGTGGTAGGAAATGAAACGCTGCTACTCAATGCGGATGGGGCACACCTGCCAGAGGGGATGTCTGCTGAGCCAGCAAGTGTCCCTACCCCGCGCCCAGGAACGCGAGGCTCCCACACACGTCTCACGAAACGAGTCAGAGATACGGCCAAGAGCCACATCCGAGGATGCTGCTCACGCTAGCAAAACTAAGGCAAAATTGAGAATAATCTAAATTTTCAACAAGAAGCTTAATTCCGAGACAACCGTACAAAAGAACATTATATAGCCACTGAGGGCCTTATTCTCAAAAACTGCTTAATAACCTGAAGATCTGTCCCAATAAATGTTAAGTGACAAACACAGGACACGCACAGGTCTTGTCTGTCCTCTTCATGCCCGTTCTCTTAATACCTGGAACAGTTATGTGAACATGGCTGATCCCACAGCACCTGGCACTATGGTTGTCAGCCAGTGATGGATGGATGGATGGATGGATGGATGGATGATGGACGGCTGGGTGGATGATGGACAGATGGGTGGATGGATGATGGACGGATGGGTGGATGGATGATGGACGGATGGGTGGATGGATGATGGACGGATGGGTGGATGATGGACGGATGGGTGGATGGATGATGGACGGATGGGTGGATGGAAGGATGGATAGGTGGGTGGCTAGAGGGGTGGGTGGGGGGGTGGACGGATGGACAAGTGGATGAGTAGACGGATGAATGAATGCACGGATGGATGGATGACGGATGGACGGACAGATGGATGAGTGGATGGATGGATGGATGAGGGGAGAAGGCGAGAGAAATGGAAGAAACCTGCAAACATGATTTCAGTGCTATCTCCAGGTAAAGAAATCGAGAACTTTAAAAATGTCTTCTTTATACTTTCCAGCAGTTTCCAAGTGCTCCACAACGTACAGCATTATAATCCAGGAAAGAAAAAGTTGCCGTACGTTTTAAAGGGGCTGGGGGTTACAAGGCACCTCCAGACACATCAGCCTGAAGCCCAGTGAGCTAACGGGACTCCCCCGGATCCACTCTCAACACGGACTGGGGCCATTCCATGAGGACTTGGAGCCCCGGAAGGGGCAAGGCCACAGGGAAGCCAACGACCCATGCCAGCATCTGAGCGTGGAAACGCCCAGGGACGGCGGAGGAGAGAAGGAAACGTGGTAGCTCGGAGGAGCTGGAGGGAGAAGGTCAGGTGGGCCAAACCAACTCGACACCGGTGACTGTGCAGCCATGTTTAAGCATCCACCCCTGGAGGACATCGCCGTTCTCTCCAATTTGGGCAATTACACATAAAGCTGCTAGAAGCAATTTTATATGGCTTTTTGTGTGGACGTAAGCTTTATTTCTTCAGGACAAATGCCCAGAGTGCAAGTGCCGGGCCATCTGGTCACCGCAGTTCAGCTGTTAACAAACGGTGACATTATAGCGCAGAGGGCTGCGCCGGTTCACGTTCCCGCCAGCGATGGATAAGAGATCATTTCTCCGCGTCCTCGGTAGCACTTGGTATTGTCGCCCTTTTTTATTCGAACCGCGCTGAGGTGTGCGGTGATACCTTACGGTGGTTTTACGTGCATTTCCCTACCGGCTAACGATGCCGAGCGTCTCTCCCGATGCCCGTCTGCCATCTGTGCACGCCCATTTTCTAATTAGGTCTTTGCTGCTGTTGGGCATTGAAAGTTCTTTACACATCCCAGATAACAGTCTTTTGTCACATACACGGTTTGCAAACATGCTCTCAGGCTGTACCCCGTCTTTTCCATTCTAACCAGAATCTTTCACAGAGCACGGGCATTCAGTTTTTACCAAATCCCATTCATCAATTTTTCCTTTTGCAGATCCTATTTTCGGTGTCAAGTCTGAGAACGCTTTGCCTAAACCCTGAAGATCTTCTCTTACTTTGTAATAAGACTTGCACATTTGCGTTCTACGTTTAGTTTTGTGGTTAATTTTTGTATGAAGCGTGAGGTTCACTTTTTTTGTTTATGGGTGTCCGAATGCTCCAGATGGATCTGCTGAAAAGGTCATCTTTCTTCCACCGAACTGCTTCTGTGTCCTTCTCAAAAATCGGTAGACCCAAAGCAGGCCAAAGAATGGAAATAACAAAGATGAGGGCAGAAATAAACAAAAAAGAGTATAGAAACCAATGGAGAAAATCGGCTGAGCCAGAGCCTGGGTCTTTGAAAAGATGAATAAAACCGATAAACCTTTAGCTAGACAAATCTAGGAAAAAACTGAAAAGATTGAGATTACCGAAATGAGAAATGACAGAGGCACTACCACCGACCTCATGGAAATAAACAGAATTATAAAGGAATACTATCAACAAGATGCCAAAAATCAAATGCCCTGAAACGGACAGATTCCCAAAGACTATCGAAGCTGACTTAAGAAGAAATAAAAAGCCTGGACAGACCTGTCCTGAGTCAGGAGACGCACCGGCCACCAGAGCCTCCCTGTCAGCCCCGCCTCTCCTCTCCTGGGACCCGGAACTCATCAGCCTGAGTGAGAGCTTCTGTTAAGATCCCACTGGTCCCCGAGGCACTGCCATTTTTCTCCGCACGTATTTCTCTCTGTCGCCCACACTGGGGGGTTCCCGCTGCTCTGTCTCTACTGTCCCCTCCATTCCACGACTGAGCTCAGCCACCGCCTCTGCTTATGTAACTGCATCTCCAGCTGTGGCCTGACAGGTCCCTCAGAGCCCCAGACTTTCCTCGGGGCCCCCTGCCGTTTCTGGACTGTCGGCTTCTCCGGCTCCGCCTGTGTGACAGGCCCAGGGAACTCACCCCATGCTGCTCCCAGCGTCCCCAAGCCCCCAGCCACCACCTTTCTGAGCTTTTTATGTTTGTTTCATACATAACGCCCAGGGTTGTTAGTTGTACTTAGCAAAAGGAAAAAAAACTACGTCTATTCCATCTTCCTAGAAACAGGAGCGTTAGCTGCGCTTTAAACGTGGTCAGCAGCCCTAGGTGCTGAGCGCTACAGCAGACACTGCCCTCAGAAGCTCGCTTTAGAAACCAGGCAGATGTCTAGCATCAGTGACGGGCCACTAAGCCCTCTCCGCCTGAGGAAGGAAGGACTCCGACCAAAGGGCGCCGCTTCCCAGCTGCAAAGATGCCGGCTCTCACCAGGGCGGCCGAGGTGGAGGGAAAGCGGAAGGAGAAACTCACGCTGGGCACCCCCCACCCCGACCAACGAGCCACCAAAGCTCCCCACGTCCAGCCGGCTAGGCTCCAGCCAGAGAAAGGTGAGCCCGCCCCCCCCACTCCCACGAAGGCCGGGAGAAAACGGCCCGTTGGCCTGCTGGGGAGGACGCCGTTACAGAGAAAGAAGAACACCCCCCTCGCCCACCCACCTAAGACTCCCCGGCCGGGCCGCGGGACCACTGCAGCCAAAGCACATCCCGCGGTCCCTTCCGCAGGCCCCACTGGCTCCACGCCGTCTCTTCCGGAGAGCAGCAGCAGAGCCAGAGGACGCAGCCACCCGCTGCCCGGTTGGGCGGAAAAACCCCCTCACCAAGGAAGCCAGGCTGCCGGGAAGGACGGCCCAGCACTTGGGAAGTTTGGTCCCACTTTCTGCATCCTCTTTCTTTCGAAAATTGCTTATGCAAAGAGATTACCATGCATAATGCATTCAATTATGCGGCGTAAGATGCGGCCTTGATGGAGAAAATTCAAGTCAGCCTCGTGGACACTTCGGGAAATATTAAAAAAACCCCACAACAACCACGCCGCTGACTTTCAAATGTGTTTGAATCCGCACACCTCTCACTACCCACAGGGACACAATATAAATACATAAACGAGAGCTCAGCTCGTCTCCCACTGCTTTCTTGCAGGATGAGGGTGCCTGGAGCCCACGCCTCCCTCCTCTCCTCGGCAGGGCCTGTATTAGCATGTAAATAGCTGGCGGATACTGAACTGAAAACAAGGAAGAGGCCTTTAATTAACTTTAATCCTCCGAAAAGCCAGGCGGCAATCTGCTCTGACAGGAGGCCCTCTCCAGGCCTGCACTGGGGGGGGGGGTGCGTGGAAGGACCGGCCTGCGGCAGTGACATTTGGGGGTGTGGCCCGCAGAAGGCCGCGACACAGCTGTGCCCTGGAAGGCTGCTGCACCGAGCCACACCGGGGCAGATGCCAGAGGTGTGGGCACTGAGCACTGCTCCCAACACAGCTCACGGGCACAAAGGGTCCGCACGGACGTCCCAACGGGAGGGGTCAGCTCTGCCCCAGGCCTCTTGCCAGGCCCCCCCCCAGCTCCAGGTGGCCGACGCCCACCCTGCCCACACAGAGACCCTGCAGAGTCCCCCGGCTATGGAAGCAGAGAGGCGCCGAGCCCCGGAGGACCCGCCATGGACGCGCCACACACCTCACTCTGCAGGCCGCAGGGAGATGGCCGTGGCTTTGGGGCTGTAAAGCGACTGGTTCCGGCCAAGCTCGTGGTACACGGCTCTGTGAGCACACGGGACCCCAGCGCCCTAGCCTAGTCGGGGTGACCCCCAACCCAAGCGCCGTGTCGTCTGTGCTGCTCTCCTCGCCCGGAGCTCGGGCCCCTGGCGTGGGTCTGGCCTCGGCACGGGAGGCCTCGGGAAAGAGCAGGGCTCCACCCGGGGCCCGGCGAGGAGGCTCTCCAGGCCAGTTACCGCGTGCGGACGGAAAAGCCCCTTCCGGAGACAGATTCGCAGCCCTGCAGCCACCGGCCCTCTCCTCCGTGTGTTCTCATGACCGCCCAGCACTTCTCGTTCACACAGAGCTGCTTCTCCAGGGGCTCACAGGTGGCTAAACGAGACCGCCTTACACAGAATAAATCCCGCTTCTGTAACTAGCAATATTTCTTTAACCGGAGGATAATAAAAATCACTGGCAAAGGCTAACCGACGGATCTAATTTATTTAGAGACTTTCATAAAGCTGGGGATAAAGCCCTTTGTAAAAGCTTATTGGAGAGCCCCAAGGAAGCCCCCAAAGAGAGGACGTCCCCGACTGGGATTCGCGGGCCCCAGGGCAGGGAAAAAGCCAACCAAGTCCCTCAAAAGAAGGGGAGGGAAGAACAAAGTGGGAGCCGACGTGTCGCCCCAAGGGCTCAGTCCTCGCCCAGAGGCAACAGGAGGCTGTTCCAGGGAGAGACCGCACACGGCTCCTCAGGCGGGTCCACACGGCCCCGCGCTCAGCTGGGAGGGCACGGGATGCACACAGCAGAAATCAAGTCCACGCTGCCCTCCCGGGGAACCCAAAGGAGACCAAACTACCCCCACCCAGGAGGGCACTGCCCGCGGCATGCAGCCCACCGGCCCCCACGCTCCCCCCAAGATCACGCTGGGTGGAGGGTCCTGCATCACGGGAAGGAGCTGCGGTGCCGGCGGGTAGGGGGCGGGCTCGCTGCTGGACCCACTTCCGTCCGGCAGACACCCCCACCTGGCTATGTGCCCACTCCCAGCCATAGAGTCCGCATCTCTGGACACCCCCCAGGGTGCTCGGATGCGGGCGGTTCACAGGCAGGCCCTGGGGCGCTGAAACGCCCCTGCCCACCTGCCGACGCCTTCAGCGTGGGGGGCCCTGTGAGTGACCGGGCGTCTCGTGTGTATTCATCTGCTGCTGGGCCAGGAGGCTGCCCTTCTGCTGCCCGGGAGAGTGCAGACCCCCTCTCCCACTCCCGGACTAGACTCTGTGAGCCCAGGACGCCCGGGGCGGGGGGGGGGGGGGGGGGGTCCATGCTCTCTCCCTGGGGCACCTGTCACACCTGCCACCCTCTGCTAGGGCACCGCCCCGCTTCTTGGCTGGACACTTGAGGCCGCGAGGAAAGAAGCCTCTAAGCACGGTAAAACTTACTGGAAACTAATGGTCTAGAGAAAATAAAACTTCACCCGGGGCAAATGCAGCAACCGTCCAACTTCTCTCACATTCTTCTGGAAATCAGACCCTGTACCTGGAAAGCGCATCTGCATGAACTGTGGGAACGGATTCCGGGGCTGACGTCCCTGGACGTCAGACAAGACACAAACTGCTGTCCACATGCCAGTGTCACAGTGGATTCAGCGTATTCACAGCACGTGGCCAGGCAGGCGCGGAGCCAACACCGGACCCCGGGCCACAGACGAGCGGGACCCTCGGGGACCCCGCGAGACTCTTGTGCACCTTCACGAACTCCATCCTGGACCAGTTCCACCTGAACCCCTGGGAACAAAGCCGCGTACCGGGCACACCACACGGCCGCTCACGTGGACATGACCGTCACGTGCACCCATCCTGCTCGTGGACAGACGCAGAGACTCAGTTGAGGAGCGGGCCTCCAAGGAGAGGGTCCACGATCCACTGCAGACCCTTTTCCTCACTGAGCACCGCCGTCCCGGGCAGACAGCCGGCAGCCAGGACCCTCCCCGCCGAGGCACCGCAGGCAAACGTCAGTGCCACGTGTCCCCCCTTCTCCAGACACAGCGCACGATGGAAACGACCTACGGCACAGGTAGACAACCAGCGTTCTGGAGAGGGACCGAGAGACGCCCGTGTCCCGCCCACAGCCGCAGCACCGAGCCGGAGTGGACTCCCAGTCACCCTGCAGATTGCTGCAAACCTGGAGCGGCGGCACGGCACGGGCCTGACTCCACGGCAGCGCTGGGAGTGCTCTGCTCCAGAAGAACTTCCTCCCCGGTCCTCGGACTTTATTAGGGGCAGTTCGGGTCTTCATGGGTGAAGTTAACCAAAAGATTATGGACTCTGAACCGCTCTCCCTGCATTTGACTGTTTTCCATCTGATGATGGATGATATTTAATAACTTCCAGTCTGAGTGCACTCTGGCTCTGTAAATACAGATCCCACTTTATTGCTACTTAATAACTATTACGATGGTTGGGGCCGGTCCTACTGGGCTTAATGTTCCGTGAGGATCTCGTGGGAAAGGTAGCCAACTGCGGCTTTCCATAATGGAAACACACATGCACACTCACACACACATGCGCTCACGCACGGCACACACATACATACGCACCCACGGGCGGGTGCACACCTGTGCACACAATGAACGCACACTCACAAATCACACAATCACACACGTACACAATAACACACACGCTCATACGCACACACACCCTTACACATTTGCACACACGCACTCTGACACCCCTTCTGACACAAGGAGGCGTGACCGACAGACGGGAAGGAGCCTAGGTCAGAGTCAGGTGCATCTGAACTACAAGCGGGAAAAGCCGTCTCCCACTTTCCCCAGCCGCAGACTGCTCGCCCCGGAACTGGGATTCTGCAAATCCTAGCTCAAAGAATTTTGAAAATGACCATGTTCACGAAGATGAGTTAAGTGTGACGGGCGACAGCCGTCACTCGTATTCACGGAACGCTTACTCGTTCAGGTCCCACACCGGGGGTGTGACAAGACGTTTACTAAAACAGACTTTACTTACAACCACAGACCTCACCCACGGCACACGAGGCCTCTCACAGAGAGCGCGGACGAGCAGCCGCCCGCGGGGACTCTGATGGCAAAATCGCGCCCCGCTGAGAGCACAGGAACCTGCAGGACCCCGGGCCCAGCCAGGCCTGGCGTGGCCCTCTCGGCCACACCCCCGGGGAGGGGTCGTGTGGCACGGCTTTTGTGTGAGCGAGCAACACTGTACCACGGCTTGTTCGACTCCTTTCCCACGTCTAGGGTGTCTGTCACCTGGGAAGTTTCCGAGTGATCCTGCAGAGCAGGGTGACTTCTAAGAACACACACCACATCAGAGCAGCACTGGCTGCAAACGTGTGAACAACCCGCTGCGATCACGCGCACCGTCTACGGTCACACGCACCACAGGCAGGTGGGGAGCCGCGAGCTCACGTGTGCGCCACCTGTGGTCACAAACACTTCCCCAGCACTCCACACCCTCGTCCCCGTCCAGGGGAGGAAGAGACGGCAGAGAGACAAGGAGGCTTGAGGGCAGAGGCACTGAATGACCGGGTTTAGCGCCAGCTCGGGTCTTCCCAGCCTCAGTCCCTGGCTCTGCCCCCAGAACAGAAAGTCAGAGCGCACCTGCCAGCCCCCAGCCCAGGCACCGACTCCCTTCAGACACAGCCAGGAACACGTCCTTTGGGCGCCCACCCACCAGGGGCAGCCGAGGTCGGGGTCGCGCACAGACCCAGAGGGCCTCCGGTCCCTGGAGAACGGCACAGCGCGGCAGGCCAGGGTCGGCTCCCTCCCTCAGAAGGAGAACGGTGGCTGCACACGCCCAGAGAGAGGAAAGTCCCAGCGCCCGGCCGGAGTCCCAGGCGCCACAGACTCTCCCTCAGGACAAACCACCACTGCAAGCTGTGCCCCCTCACTGAACATTTTGCTACGGCTCGTGGTTAAGTCCAGGGAGCCAGGAACTACCCCGTGCTGGAGAGAATCCCACAGAATGCTGAGTGCCTGGCTTCCCGGGGCCCCTGGAGGCAGCCTGGGCTGGCAAAGGGAACAGTGTGGCTGAGGGCAGGGGAGGCCCAGCCCCCAGACAGAGAGCACAGGGTCCCTCTCACCAAGTGAGGGCATGGGAACCCTCCCCCACAAATAGAAGGCACAGGGTCCCTCCCCCACATTGAGAGTGTGGGGACACACACACACACACACACACACACACACAGAAGATGTGGTGTCCCTCCCCCACACTAAGGGTGTTGGCCCCCCCCAGTAGAGGGCACAGGGTTCCTCCCTCACACTAATGGCATGGGGACGCCCAGACAGAGGGTGTGGGGTCCCTCCCCACTGAAGGTGTGGGGACCCCCAGACAGAGGGCATGGGGTTCCCTCCCCTGCAAAGAGGGTGTGGGGTCTCTTCCCGACACTGAAGGTGTGGGGACCCCCAGACAGAGGGCACGGGGTTCCCTCCCCTGCAAAGAGGGTGTGGGGTCTCTTCCCGACACTGAAGGCGTGGGGACCCCCAGACAGAGGGCACGGGGTTCCTCCCCAACACCAAGGGCACAGACGCTTTCCGGGACCCACTCTCTGGGCACCGAACAGGAGGACAAGCCAGGGGCAGAGGCCAGCCACGGGGGGCCACCCAGGGAGCACCTGGAACACGGACATGGCCTCGCAGGCCAAGGGCAGCCAGGGAGCCAGGCACAGCCCGCAGAGGACGAGGGCGCCTCGGTACCCCTGGAACGGTCACCAGGAGTGCGCTGGAGGCAGCTGTGACAGCAGCAGGACGCGTGGCTATTTTTAGCGGTGGCGCTGGAGAGGCCGCCTGGCGGGGAACCACGTCTCGGAGCGTGACCACCAATTTCCACCTGCAGCCAACTTCCTTTCCGCTCAGGATGAAGGTTATTCAAAGATTTGGATTTCTTCGGAACTGAGTTAAAAGGAGAGCAGGTCTCCACAAGACGAGAGGGGATTTTAAAGCGTGAACGAGGACACGGCGTCCTCGCCGGTCTGCCAGGGGCGCTCGGGGCTCCTCTCACCGCCCGCCCAGCCTCCCGGCACCAGTTAGGCCTGAGCTGGGGGACCGCGGCCTCCTTCCAGCGAGGACGCTCAGGGCTCTCCGCCAGGCCACACTGGGCTGCGGGCGCCTCGGCCTGGGTGCCGGTGGGGAGAGGGAGGCCATCGCCCGGGGGCCACACGGAGCGGAGGGCAAACACCTCAGGAAGGAAGACCGAAAGTACTGTAATGCTGTGCTTTAGAAACTCAGCATTCGTGCAAAACTACCTCACCGGCAAAACATGAAATATGCAAATGAAGACGGCGGCGGCCTCCCAGTCCCCATCACATGGATTTCTCAGAGCCCTGGACAAGCTGACGGGCACGGGGACGCGGCCGGCTAGAGCCGCCAGGGCTCACGGACACGTGTCGGGACTCGGGGACCGGGTTTCACCTGCTGGCACAGATGCACCTAAGAAACACAGCCGCGGCCGGTGAGCACCATTCCTGCCCCGCCAGCACGGAGTGCCTCCTGTGCGGGCTCGCGACCAGGCAGGTCGCCAGCCGGCTGGGACTCAAGGGCCGGCCTCAGAGGAGCAAGAGCCAAAGTGACGATAAACGGAGACAGGCAGAGCAGGGGACGTCCGAGAGGCCACCGTCTGCTTCCCCGTCCGCGAGCAGCACAAGCAATGGCAGCGACCCGGTGGCCCCCAGGCCTGTCTGATGGCGGAGACCCAGCTCCTCCGCCTCAGAGGGACCCAGTGGTCACCTCCTCCCGGGCACCTGTGACCCAGGGCGTGCCCAGGACTACCCAGGGGTGCGGGGAAAACAGGAGGTCCTACTCACCCTAGTTTTTAGAAATCATTTGGTTTTTAAAGACTTCCCAGGCAAATGTACTCAGATTCAGTTAGTTAGTATTTCATCACCGACGTGTCTGTCAGGTACATATGCACACGGCGCACACGTGGCAAACTTTTCACAAAGGGCACAGAGTAAGGGGAGAAAACGGTGGGTAAGAGCTCCAGCTGGCCTGGGGCCTCAGGCGGGAGAGGACAAGGAGCGGCCTGCAGGTATGCTCGGGGGGACGGGACGGGGGCCTTCTGGAAGGCGCGGGGCGGCAGGGACCAGGCTGAGAGCCAGGCACCAGGCCCCCCTGCACCACCCACGGGCCACCCCCAGGACCTGAAGAAGGGATGGGGGGCATCTCCAAGCCTCTAGTCCTGGGCAGAGCCCCATTCCCCACCCCCCTGCCCTGGGCACCGGCGCCCCCAGAGCAGCTCATCTTCCTGCCCTCTGCACTGGGCGCTGCTGTTCCTTTAACTGTCATTGTGGCCATTTTCCAAGTTGCTGGTTTCAAGTCCTTGCAACCAACCCAGACGTGCCTGTGTCTACCACCTCCCCACAAGCACTTCTGTGGGCCCTGAACACCCCCCAGGGGGCAGGCGGGAGGGGTGGCAACAGGGATGCTCTCGGGAGCCCTCTGGCAGGGGCAGCGAGCCCTCACACACACAGGGCACAGCACAAGTGCCGAAGGCAGGCAGGAGCGGCTCACTGCCGCTCAGAGGCAAAGGCAGTGAGCAGGGCCAGAGACCAGAAACAGAGGTGGGACGCTGCCCGTCACCTACCAGGGGCTCCAGGCCGCAGACGTTTGCCGGGTGCCTACTGTACACGAAAAGCTTCCTACAAGCTAACTGCTGTTGAACAAAACAGAAAAGGCTCTTCCTTCTCAGGAGAGAGAAACAAAGATGACAGGACAGGCAGCAGCTGGGGAGGCCGAGAGCCAAAGAAGCAGGGAGGAAGCAAAGGCCCAGAGGCCTGCGGAGGGATGGCGGGGGGCCCAGGAGACAGGGGCATGGGCGGGGGGGGATGTCTGGTCCACCGCGCCCAACATAGCACGTTCCAGGCGGAGCACGAGGAGAAGGTGCTGGGCCCAGGCGGCGCCCGCTGGACGAGGCCATGGTTTCCTAGCTCCGACGGCACACGTACGCCAGGGAGCCGCAGATCCGGGGCCAGTGGTCTTGTGCAAAGGGCGTGAGTTAGTCACCTCCTGCGACCAAAGCCAGGCGGCACCAGTTTTAACTTTTTTAAGCTATTGGGATCTCATCTGCCATTCGCGGAATGGGGACACGGGCAGTCAGCCCGGGGAAACAGGAAAGCACAGGGCCTCTGATCACACATACACCACGCAGGCCACTGTGGAAGAGCCACGCGTGCCTGGAGGCAGGGCGCCGCCCCGTCTCCCCAAACTCGTGGCCCTCGGCGAAGGCACCGTTAGGTCTACACTGCCAGCGCACCCCCGAGGCTGCTGCAGCCCCAGCACGGGCGGGGCGGGGGCCAGGGCTGTGGCCTCTCCTAGAGCGTACGGAGGGTGGGGAGGAAAGGAGACGAGGGTATCTGGAGGCAGCAGAACACAGCCTCCAAACGGCGCGAACACGGCCCAACGAGCAGGGCCGAGAGGCCACGGGCGCGGGGCCAGCCCTGCCCCGACGAGTGAGAAGCAAGAAGGCACGCCTGCCCTCCCCTCGCGGCCCCTCGGGGTCCCGTCCTCCCCAGCCCAGGCACTGCCGGGAGGAAGCCCCACGCGGCCCCCCACACGCCCCCCCCTCTGCGCCCCCGCAACCCCCATCTTCATCAGTGTCTTCAAACTGCAGAGGGATAAGAGGCACTTTGCTTTGATTTTATTATATTCCCTAAAATTGCTTTTCTCTCTAGGTCTTTTCTGCCGCAACCTGGGTCCACTGCCCCCTCAGTGGATAAAGCAAGAATACCTGTGACAAGTCTGGCTTTCTAATGAATTGCGCAAACGGCACGCTCCCATAACAAAACAGGCCGACCTTCTTGGATGTGACAAAATGGAGATAACAAAAATGTCAGCCTGGAGAGGTAAACTGAAAGGACAATATATTAACGCCTGAAAATTAAACTTTAAAGCCGAGAGGCTCCTGCTCACCTGTGGGAGGACGAGGGGCGCTGTCGCACTGAGCGGAACAAATGTTAAATCAGAAACCACGGGCCGGGTGACATCCGCTCCCTCCTGCAGACTTTCTTCGAGGATCAGACAAAAGAGAAGGGAGGCATTTCAAGTAAGACAGAAGCAAGGTCTGAATCTGAGCCTGAATTTCAATCATGCCCGGGCCCTGCCCATGCAGCGGTGGGGGAGGGGCGGGGGGCTCCCAGACCCAGCTCCGCTTTGCAGACCCCACCCCTCGGGAGCTACCAGCCCGGGCAGGGCAGCAGGGTGCAGGTGTGGGGACAGCCGGACGGGCACCGGGAGGGCACTCGGTCAGCGTTTCTACAAGACCAGTAAACGGATCAACAGTGAGCGAGCTCCTCTGGGGGCGGAGGGGATAGAGGGGGACGGGACCGTGGTTGCTGGAGGCGAGCAGGGGGTGACAAAGACCAGGACTGGGTGTGGACAGCGGGGGGGCCTGCAGATGTCTGCAGACACCCAGCCGGCTACGCTCCAGACCACTGTCCGCATCTGAGCCCGGCACCGTGCGGATAAAAGCACATTTCAACACGGGCCCGATGACTCGGCTGCACCACAATCCCGGCCCCGGTCGATCACAGGTCCCCACTGCACTGTCTCTGAAGTGGACGGGACTCTGACGTCCGGCACCACCCGCTGATCCGCAGCTCGCGTACCACCTGGGGGCCGGTGACGGGCAGGATCTGAGGCCCGGCACGGAACTGCTTACTCAAACCCTGCCTTTTGACGAGATCCCACCTGATCTGTACGTGCGCCCCCGAGGAGGCAGTGCAGAGCCACCAGGATTGCTTAACCTCTCTGGTCTGGGGGGCGCTCACCTCTACCGCGGAGGAGGCGGGGGTGATGAGGCGCACACTCCACACGCTGCCGGGCCACGTGGCGTGCCCTCCACAGCTACGCGAGTCCTGCCTGGAGGGGCAGGCTGCGCACCGGGACAGAGACAAAGGGGACGGCACAGAAGGCCAGGGTGCCCCGGAAAGGGCGGGCCTGGTCAAGCCTCCTCATCTGCAGTCAGAGGGACCGAGGGCACCGGTCCGGTTCAGCCTGGCACACCTTGGCGAGGCCTCCCACACCACGTGCCCGGTCAACGGGCCCCAGGACACCATCGAGGGCACGTGTGTGTATGAGCCACCCTGACGGTGCAGGTCCCGGGGTAGGGCGGTGCGGACGGTGCTGTGGCGTAGAGGCCCTTCCTCCTCAGAAACGCCAGAACCGTGAGAACAGACCGCACCCAGAGGCACGGACCGCCTACCCCAAGCGGGCGCGTCCCCGCCCACCTCCACGGCCACCTGATGGTGTCAAACCCACTGTCAAGAGGAAGGCCCCTTGGCACCTCCGCGTGGAGCGCTCACCACCGTGCGGAACAGAGCGTGCGGGGGGCCGGCTCTGGGTGGGGGCAGGCGCACGGCAGGATGGGCAACCAGAGCCCAAACTGGGCCTCGGGGGCACTGCACCCTCACGACCCGCACCACCGGTGCCAGCACCCCGCACGGGGCGAGGGGAGCACGAGAAGGCACTCTGGGCGCTTAGAAGGACTGTTTCTCGGAAGACAGGACAGGCACTGGGCGTGTTAAGTATTTCCTTCCACGCTGAGACCCGGAACGTGCAGCATTAAAAGGAAGGCATACAAGAGAAATCCCTTAATAAGATTAGGAGACTCGAGGGCTCGGAAGGAGGACGCAGGAAGAAAATGAGGACAGGGCGCGAAAGCAGCCAAGGTTTAAGGTCTTTCCCAGGAGAAATGGACGCGATCCGCTTTCACGGAGACTGAAGGCCATGATGTCGAGCTGCCAGCCACCCACCCGAGCCCAGGCCCCCCAGAGGGAGGAGCCTGTGGCCACGGACAGGGCAGCTGCTGCGGCAAAGGGACCCCGCCGTTACACCCAGGGACGTGGGGAGGTGCCCCCATCAGCATCTGCTCCCTGCCCGGGGCTCCCCTCCCCCCAGGGCTCTTCCCCACACTGCACTCCTCCCAGCCCAGGGCTCATCCTCACCCGGGGCGCCTCCCCCAGAAGCAGTCCTCCCCGCTCAGGGCTCCTCCTCCTCCTCCTCTCATGGCCCTAGTTCCGGATGGTGCCACCTCAGGTCACACGCACGGTCACCCGGGAAAGGCAGACAGGTGCCCTGAGTGCCACTTTCAGGCTCCCGGGAGGTTTATTACCCAATTACGCTCAGAGGTGAAATGAAAACAGAAGCCTGAGGTGACCTGACCGATGAGGGAGGCCTGAGGGCAGAGGTCATCAGCAGGGTCCGGGGAGGAGCCAGGCCCGACGCGCTTGGCTCCAGCCTCCAGTGGCCCGTGACCCCGTCGGGAACACGGCAACACCCCCACCTCGTAGAGCTTCTACAAAAGAGGAGAAAAACAAAAAACACCGTGTGTGAAAAGCTTCACAAGAAGGCACGGCTTCCTCCAGCACGGCTGGTGGCGAAAGCGTTCAAAGCGAAACGCTTACCGCGCGATCCAGACACGCAAGTCGACGTTGCGCATCCACACAAAACTCCCACACAAGCGTTTACTGCAGCGTCCTTCAAAACCGCCAAGGCCTGGGCGCACCAGCTCGTCCTCGCCAAGTGAGCGCACAGGTAGGCTACGTCGCGCCCAGACAACGGAGCGGGAGCCTGCGCTAGGAAGAAACGAGCCATCCGGCCGTGAGCAGACACGGCGGAACCCTGAAAACATACTGCCAGAGCAGCCCGTCTGGAAAGGCTCCACGCTGCACGACTCCGACCGTGTGATGTTCTGGAAAACGCACAGCTACAGACACGGGGGCACATCGGCGGCCGCCCGGGCTCTGGGGGGGGGGGGGGGAGGGTGGGCACGCGGGGCACAGGGATGTGAGGGCGGTGACAGCGTTCTGTGAGGTGACACCGCCATGCTGCACGCACGACAGCACGCATCTGTCAAACGACAGGACACACGAGGCTGAGAGCCGGCACTAACGTAGGCTGTGGAGCCAATTAATCATAACGTCGCCGTCACGGTTCATCGGTTGTGACACACGGACCCGACTGATGCAAGGTGTTAGTAGCAGGACAGCCATCACTGAGACAGAGGAAGAGGATCAGGGGAGGTCTGTACTCTCCGTTCTTGCTCTTATAAACATAAATGGCTCGAAAAAATAGAGTCTGTTAATTGAAAAACAATTCGAATACATCACACGTTATATGATTCCATTTACTTAATATCGCTGAAATGCCAAAAACAGCAGAGACAGAAAACAGAGTAGGGGGTGATGGGTGGGTGTGGTTCTGGGGGCAGCAGGCAGAAGGTCCTTGCGGCGGGGGCACTTTGGCGAAACTGCACATGGGCTCACATGACACAGAGCCCCCTACACACACGCGTTCGCGCGCACACACACACACACACCACAAACACCAAGCGCCTGGTTTTAATACTGTGCTGTAATCACGGGATAGGTTTTCACGGCAGAAGCTGGGGGAAAGATATGTGGGGCCTGTCCACCACCTTCACGACTTCCTGCGGATCCGTAGTTGTTAAACAAAACTCAAAGCCACCGACCAAGCCCTGGCACGGGAGGTTCACCCGGGCGCTCCTTCCCTAGCTGCCTGCAGCGCTCAGCAAACCCCCCGCAGCGTTCCAGGCTCCCACTGGTCTGCTCTGTGCCCTAGAGGGAGGCGCCCTCGGGTTGCGAGCAAGAGGCTGTGCAGCGGCCCCGGCCCACAAGCGCCCGGCGCAGAGCCTGGTGCGCGGGACTCGCTCCACCGCAACCTGTGGGACGAGAGGGCCGAGGAGAGGTGAGCGAGCCTGGGATCTTCCGATCCCTTTCCAGCTTCCCATCTGCCTGCGCTGTGCTCCGAGCGCAGGAAACCTTGCCTGAAGGTCAGCTTGTGCACATCCAGAGAGAACGTGAGAAGATGCTTGAACGGAACGCAATAAAAATAACCCACGTCGAAACTGATGTAGTAGGCATTTTTGATAAAAACTCTTAGAAAAGAACGGCAAAGGGGGTGCCTGGCTGGCTTCTGTCAGCGGAGCGTGCAACTCTTGATCTCAGGGCTGTGAGTTCGAGCCCAACGTTGAGTGTAGAGATTGTTTAAAAAAAAAAAATCTTGAAGAAAAGAAACGAAACAACACATAGCAGGGGATTCCATTAACGCAATGAAGATACGTATCTACGAGAAACAAACAGCATGTGTCATTCTCGGCGGTGAATTACTAAAGCTTCCGGAGATCTGCATGAGTCAGGGACATCACCACTGTCACTTCCGCGTGACAGCCGACTGGCGGCCACGTCAAGAAGACAGGGAAAGGACAAACAAGGAAAGGCACGAGGACCCGAGAGGAAGAGGCGTGCCGGGGTTACGCACCGACACGAGGCTCGTCTCTGCCCACGTAGCGAGGTCGGCAGGACTGCTGCGCACACGGTCAGTGCGTGTGCAGACACCAGTAACACACACGAGATTCTCAGAGACACCGTCAACACTGCACCCAAAATAGAAAATATGCAGGGAAATGCCTAATAGTATGCATCTACGATGTTCTCATTCAGAAGACAAAGTTCAGGTGTCATTTCTTCCCAAACTGATTTACAAATTCCCTGAATCCTTATCATGTGCCAGCAGAGTTTTCCACATAAATTAGCACTCTGATTCCGAAATGCGTAAGGACAAGCAAAGGACCAAAATTAGCCAAAATCTTAAAGAACAACAACAATTTCGAAGGTTCACTACCAGGTATTAACACATCATAAATGGACACAGGGTGGTGTTGGCGAAAAGACAGAAAGGGCCCACGGAACAGAGAACCCAGAGGCTGGACTCCCCATGCCCAGTGCCTGGTGGCTGGTTATGGCCACATGACACCACACAGGGTAAGGGACATCTCTCAGTAAATGCTCCTGGGCCAACTGCATATTCAACAGAGAAAAAATAATCTTTAAAAAAAAATTTAATGTTCTTATTTATTTTTGAGACAGAGAGAGACAGAGCATGAATGGGGGAGGGTCAGAGAGAGGGAGACACAGAATCAGAAACAGGCTCCAGGCTCTGAGCCGTCAGCACAGAGCCCGACGCGGGGCTCGAACTCACGGACTGAGAGATCGTGACCTGAGCCGAAGTCGGATGCTTAACCGACTGAGCCACCCGGGCAGTCCGAGAAAATAATCTTTTAAAAAATTTTAAGTGAGGCATAACCGACACGTAGCATTAGTTTCAGGCGGGCAACGTAACGACTCAGCGTTTGTATATGCCACCAGACGACCACGAGCGTAAGTCCAGTTAACATCTGGGGAAAAATGATCCTGACACGTGCAGGCCAAGTTAGGTCACCCGTAAAAGGTGAGGCCATAAAGCAGTTAGAAGAGCACAGTTAACTATCCCCATGACTCTGGTAGCAAAGATCACGGTCATTAAGCTCACCAAGGCTCTGAAAGCGTCAGCAGAACGGTAACGAAATCAGTCCGCTGGACTGCGCTAACATTAAAAGCTGCTACTCGTCAACAGACACAATTCAGAGAAGCAGCAAAGCCGCAGACCGGGAGATGCTGCGGCCGCGTCTCCGACAAGCGGTTCGTGTTCAGAATAAGGAGAGAACTCGTACAACTTCAGGAGCAAAGGGCAATCAGCCCCTAAACCCTGCATGGGGAGGGCCAGCTCCCACGCGTTCTGCCCCCCCCCCCCCCCCCCCGCCCCGAGCACGACTGAGGCCAGAGTCTCAAGAGTCTCAAGGGTATGGGGCAGACCCAGGTTCTGGGCCACGCACGGGGTCGGGTGTCCACAGAACGGCCTGCAGTCCTGCTGACACTGTACGTGGGCATCCTCAGCCAGCCAGCACTCCACACCCCTGCATGCCCGACACAGATGGGGCCACCACTCCCCGCCCCCAGGATGTCTACCCCACCGAGACCACCACCCAGGAGGACCACCACCCCACTCAGGGACCTTTCAAAGGCGGGACATCATCACTACCTACCACGGACTCTGACTCCCCCTGTAAGTAAGGCCCAGTGACCTGTGCCCTCCTCTCGAAGACCACTGCACTCTGGAATCTGGGGTCAGGGAACGGTTAGGATGTAGAAAAGAGTTAAGCTTCTGTTTTCATTTGGTTTTTTAATTTCTCGCTAAAAACCTACCTTTAACTGCTCGGCTTCTATAAATAACAAGATTCTATAACCATATTGTGGAATATTAGGGGCCCACTGGAAATAGCTCATCTCAAATAGGAAAATGGTTTGTGTTCACCCACTTCTGGAAGGCAATTTTCAATCGCTTAAAATAGTCGTGGTATTTTACCAAGGTGATTACACTCTTAGCTATCAGTAACAATTAAACCCTTAGACGAGAGCCGCTTAATAAGGTCTCAAAATAAAACCGCGCACTCCAAGCACTGCGTACCGAAATGTCAAACACACAAGCAGGGCCCTCGGTGGACACGGGAGCCCAGAGCCCACGCTGCGGCCCCGCCGCGCGGCAGGCGCACCACACACACCGCTCTGTCCCGGGGGACGGCAAAGGACAGGGAAAGGCCAGCAACCAAAACACCCCGGAGGTGCCCTGACGAGGAAGCATCTGAACAGGAGCCGCCGGGCTAGCGTCTGACACGCTGCGGAGCCCAGGTCACTCGAAGGTGAAGGTGGACGTGCACCGGGCACCGAGCAGGGAGCGGCAGGCTGGCCGCACCCCTGCACAGTCGGGCCTGATGAACAGCCTCATCACCCCGCTGGCTGGCGAGCCGGGTCCCCGTGAGCCGGGCCCGGGGCTGTGCAGGAGATTGGTATCGACCCGTCGGGAGCGTGCCTTCGAGCGACAGTCAGTATAAGCCATCAGTCAGCGCGAGGCAATCAATACCCACTCTCGCCCTAACTCAGCAAGGCCGGTGAGCGCAGCGGGTCAGGGCGAAGACCGAATTAGGCCAGGAAGTGCCACTGGCTTCCAACCTGCTGAGACAGGAAGAATGGAAATTTCCTGCCTCGGGACCCGAGCGGTGACCTTGCACGACAGAAAATGCCCGAGAAGAGAGCTGGGTGCTTCCTACTCACAAAGGCGGGGCGCGGTCTGAGCACGGAGGGGGTCACACCTCCCGGCACCGTCATGAGGCACCTGTGTGGACGGGGACTCCCCCGGGGATTCTAACGGGGGGCAGGGGAACCACGCGTGTCAGTGAGAACCCCAGTGATCTCGGCAAACAGAGAGGGTGTGGTGCTCGCTCAGCAGGACGCCTACGGAAACGGGGGTACAGGGCATGGCCGCTGTGCCCGGCAACAGGGAGTCTCCGAAGCGCTCCGTTTTCTCCTGTCGACAGGCAGCGGGCCGACCGTCCCAGGGGACTCACTCGCTGTGAACGCAGGACGCACCGGCCCCCGCAAGGGACTGCTCCCCTGAGCCGCCCCACCGCCCCCTCCAACACACAGAAGTAAGAGTACTTTGCAAACCCACAGGACGTTCGTGTGAGTGACGCCGGCTTCTCTCGGGCTCCGGCGGCTGGGGTGCCCCTTCCGGGTGGCACAGCCCTCCGGCCCACCCCGGCCCGCCGCGCAGGCCCACTCCCCGCATCGGGCAGTCTGCCGGCCTGGCAGGCGCCTGAACCTCCGAGTCTTGGCGTCTACAGCACCTCCCGCCCTTGACCGCACGCGTGGCAGGCCAGGCCAGGCCAGGAGGTTTCTGCAGATGGAATTACGTCCGGGACCCTAAAACTACGGGACCACGCCGCCCATGCCGGCCAAGCCACGTGAGCTCGGAGAAGCAGGGAACTTCGCCAGCGCAGCCGGGAAAGGAAGCCGCCGAGACGTGAACCGTGACGGGACATCAGCGGCCTGTTGCTGGAGGGACCGCAGGGAGAGCGTGAGCAAGAACTCGAGCCGGCGCCAGCGGTGAGGACAGCTGGCACGGAACAGGACCCGTGGTCCTACAACCACGCAACCGAGTTCCACGACAAGCCCAGCGAGCCGGGCATAAACTCTCCCGGTGGCTGGCAAGGGTGAGGCCGGTACCTGCCTCGGGCTGGTGGGGTCTGGGGCCCAGGGCGCGGCTGGGCCTGCCCACAACTGCCAGATGACACACTCGTGCCAGTCCCACTGCCACGGCTATGGTACCACCACAGCAGCCATGGAAACCTGGTGAACAGGGGCTCCTCATAAGGAAGAACTTGGCTCGCCTGGCGACGCCACGGTCCCCCGCCTGCAGACCGAGTGGGAGCCCCAGCCACCACCTCCGGCCCAGCGAGGAGCAGCCCATCCCTGGAGACACAGGCCCGGGGGTCGGGGACTCCCAGGGGGCCACGCTGCAGGGTCCACGAGCGCCCTGCTGGGCACCCGCCCCGAGAGATGAACACTCAGGTCCGCACGAAACCTGTGGGCCATCACTTCGAGCAGCTGTATCTGTGACAGCAAAACCTGGAAACTACGAAACGCCCTGAGCGGTGCAGAGTCCCGCTCGACAACAAAGAAGGACCACCTGCTGACCCAAGCGCGACCCAGGTGGACGAGGGCCACACGCCGAGGGGAAAAGCCAGTCTCAAAGGGCCACGCGCCGTATGATTCCACGCTGACCACGTTCTTGAAAACAGATGAGCAGCTGCCATGCCAGGGTGCGGGAGGGGAGGGTGTGACCGCGCCTGCAGGGGAGGCCGTCTGGCACCCTGAGGGCGGGGGTGCCCACGCGGATCTACACACGCGTGCACCAGGATCAGAGCGTGGCACGAAAATTACATGTCACGTCATCACCGGGGAAACCGTGACGGGTTAAGGGACCCTCCTGTGCTATCCTCGCAACTCCCAGTGATCAACGATTACTGAGCAAAAACAAAAAGCTGAAGATACAAAGTCATCACCCGGGGCTAACACACTGGGTGAGGTGTCGTGGGGGGTGGGGGGTGGGAGTCGGGGGTCAGGGCGGCAGGAGAGGGGCTGGGATGACCCGCGTGCTGTGGGCTGGAGGCGGGCACGTCCATGGGAACACGCGTCTGGCTCATGAGAGCTCGGGGAAGAAACACGGGGAAACATTCACAGACGCGTGTGCACACGTGAGTTGGGACACACGCTTCCTGGCCCTGCGAGCTTGGAGGGCCACGGAGAAGCAGCGCACTCACGCGGCTCGCGGATCCTGACGCCGTTCTCCAGGGAAGGGGATGGGGTCCTGCCACCCTGGCTGGCACCGGGGTGGGTGGGACACGCCTGGATGAGCCCAGGGCACCTGGCGGCCCCCGACAGCAGGGAAGTTGGGGGGGTACACCCCCACACTGACAACTGAAAGAGCTCCCGGCGGCCAACGGGACAAATTCAAGCAGCGCGGCGGTAAAACCCAAACCTACAACACATCCCCGGGAGCCCGCCTGATACGCGTGTCTGAATTAATGGATAAACAGAAAGCAGAGTCGAACCTCACGCAGAAGAGTCCAGAATGGAGCTACTGCGCCCTCTAGGAGGGGCGTGGCCCCCAGCCCCCAGGTGTGGCGTGCACCGTGGAGGGAGAGACCCGGCTGACCCGGCACAGCCAGGTAAGCAAGGCCAGCGTCCACACGGGGAAGTCAGGCTACGGCCGGGGCCCTTCCCTGCAGGGCTGCCCCGTGCCCCGGGGGCCTGGGAGGAAAGCCTCGGACACACCCCCGTCCAGCACCTGCCACGGCAAGCCCGCGCCGCACTCCTGGCAGTGGACTCATCCACGCAAGGAGTCCGAGAACTGTCACGGCCCGAGGAGAGGTGACGACTCACCGTGGGGGGGTCCAAGGCAGAGAAAGGGCTGAGGGGCAATGAAGCAAACAGGAGGACGGCACAGACTTCAGTCAACGGCCCTGGTCAGGCCTGGTCCCTGAGCAGTGACGACCGTCCCGAGACCATCTTGGTCTAAATCACAGACTATTCCAGAAAATAAGTTTTATTAAAAATAAAAACACAAACGGTTTGAAATCAAGTAAGACGCCATCAGCAAGCCCCACGGGAACAGCAGTCACCCACCCAGCTGGACACGAAACGGGACGGAAGCCGTGAGAGCTCGCCACGACACTGGCCAGACAGCCCCGAAGACGGAGCTCCACGTGCCCCCTGCACACACAGCGGCAGCCATAGGCTCCCCGCTAAGACCGCTGGACGAGCCACAACACCCTGTGGCCAAGGCGCCACGGGAGCCTGGGGTAAGAAGGGGGTGTCCCCAGGGGAGGGTTGGAGAAGGTGCCTTCCGGACCGACGGGGAACAGAGACGCAGCCCGTGCGCACATCCAGGCGGGACACTGTGCCCCAGCTGTGGTTCTGAGCGGTGCACGTGCGGGACGGGCAGGCGGCAGACAAGGCGCTCCAGGCCATGTCCCACGGCTCAGGCCACCGGCGGCCCGCCGTTCACGAGGCCCTGGAGGAGGACGGAATGAGCCACACGCACCCACCACCGGCAAAGCTCCACCAGGGTGACCGCCGACCTGCCCAACCAGCCTTACCCCGGACGCCCTCCACGAACCCTCGCGAAGCCTCCTTTCCTAAGAGGGCCGCACACTCCACTGCCCACGTGCGACAGCGCTCTCACGCGGCCTCACACGCAGGGCACCCCTGGTCCAGGATGGGGGGCTGCTTTCCCACGGCACGGGGTGACCCGGGGCCCCCCACAAAGAGGGGACGCTCTGCACCCGTGGCTCATGTTTTCTCTTTAGAACTCGTATCCCGTCTGGAGGTCCGTCCCTCGTGCCCCCCCACCCCCATTTCGTCCACATCCAGCCTGTCTCTGGCAGCCACCAACCTGCTCCCCGTGTCCGAAGATTCGCTGTGTCGTGTCGCTCGGCGGTGTCCTCCAGGCCCGCCCGTGGTGTCACACACGGGCGGGGTTTCCTTCTCTCCCGTGGCTCAACGATAACCTGTCGGGCACCTACCCGGCGCCTCCTTCCCCTGCCCAGCACTGACGGGCACCGGGGCCGCGTGGCCATGAGCGATGCTGCGTCAGGGGGGTGCAGACGTCCGCGCCACGCACCGGATTCCCTTCCTCTGGGTGGGTGCCGGGCGGGGGCGTGCTGGAGGGTGCGGCGGGCCCGGGTGGACGTGCCTTGGGAACTTCCACTCCATCTCCTCCCTGTGACTCTCGTGAGAGCTGTCCCCGCGGAGCCCGTCTGGCGGGCACCCGGGGCCGCTTCGGTGCACGGCACCGCTGCTCGTCCCGGGGATGGGAAAATGGGACGCAGAGGGACCGAGCGCCTTCTCCAAGGTCACAGGTGACGGTCCCCTGCCCGTCACCCTGGGAAAGCCCGTGCTTCCCACGTCACGGACCGCAGCCCATCCTGGCCTCTCGCTCACAGCAAGTCGGGCGCAGACAGCCCACGCAGCCCTGACGTGCCGAGGCAGCTGTGCCGTGGACGTGCCCTCCCGGCGGCTGTGCCTCCTGCCCCAGCTCCCTCGGCCCGCACTCCTGCCCATCCCCCCGTCTTCCACGGAGCCAAATTCTGCGAGTGCCCCTCTCAAACCGAGCCCTCGGGCCGCGGCTCAGCGGCGGCTTCTGCTCCCACGAAAATCCCATCACGGTTGGCATGTGCGCGCGTGTCCCTCTGCCCGTCCGGCTAGACTACAGACACTAGAAGGGCCGTGACCCAGAACCTGTGCAGGTGACCTGGTGGCACGCAGTACGTGCTGAGGAAGGGAGGGAGGGGGTGGGGGCACGAGAAGGCGGCTCCAAACCCCTGCCCGTAACCGTCCACGAGCACCGAGGCCACGGGACCGCGTCCTCGTCTCTGGCAGAGGCAGCCCAGGCTGCGGGGGTGGCCGCCTGCAGAGCCAGGATGACAGGGGTGGCACCCGGGGCCTGTGTGCAGAGCTCGGCTGAGCCTGACCTGGGAAGCCCTGGACCCAGGGCCCTGAGGGATGCCAAGGCTCTCGAGGGACACCACGGCACGGCAAGGAACGTGCTGGAGAAGCCACAAATTGGCGGGCGCTTAGCAGCTGAAATACGACTTGTCCCCTAGAACCTTCATAACCAGGTGGCCCCAGAGCCAAAGAGCCTCGGTTTTCATTAGAAACAATCTGGGCCATCGTGGCCTGACACTGGCCCACGCGGCCCACACGAGGCCGGGTTGGGCTCAGGTGGGAGGGGTTTTTGGCCAGCAAGCCGGACACCCCGTCCGTGCCTGGAGGGCGTGTGGGGACAGATGCAGGTTCTCTCCTCCCTGTCTTCTGAAACTTCAGCACTCACAGCAGCATTTAAATGACGCCGTCCCACAGAAAACCCTGATCCGCGCTCCAGCAGACTCCGTCCAGCCAGCATGGGAAGCTCTGCAGGCACAGGACGGTCAGAGAGCCCGCCCCACACACGAGGCCCGGTGCATCTCGGCCCCGGTGAGAGTTCTCACCCCAAACCACGGGCCACAGACCCACCGGGATCTGGTCACCGAAGGAGGGGAAGGCTGCGCTCGCCCGTGGCCCGGGGAAGGGGTCGTGACCCCGGGTCAGCGTGCGGCCCCGGCCGCCCCGCCCCTCACCGGGAGCGCTAGGTCACCGGACAGCCGTCCAGAAGGGGACCCACACCTGGGCCCTCCAAGTCCCAGAGGGACCTCCGGGGTCTGGAGGAGTCTTTGTCATGATTCAAGAACCCCGCGAGCATCGCGGGACGGAGGCACAGCCTGAGGAAGTCCCGGCTCCGCAGGGAGGCGGACATCTTCTGAGGGGACCCCAGGCAGCCGCACACGAGCCCGACGGACCGAGGAGCCGGACGCTCCTCACCGCGGTTAAAACCGCCCTCGGGCTGGCGGCGATCTCGGGAAGCCTGGACGTGGTGGGGAAAGGCTGGCGGCCGCCGGCCAGGGGAGCAGAGGCTGGGACGGCGGGCCCCCGCCCGGCCCCGTACCTTCGTCAACAGCAGGACCCGCTTCTGGAGTCTCCGGGCCAGGGCCTCCTGTGTCTCCCGCCTCTTCCTCTCCTCCAGCAGCTGGCCGCTGGCCTGGCGGACCTCCTCCTGGAGCTGCTGCCGGACCTTCTCTAGCCCACGGGCGCTGCGGGGAAAGGAGACAGGGCAGAGCATTGAGGCCTGGCCCGCAGGATGGTGCCCCCGCCACGGCCCCCCGGGACCAGGACGAGCCCGTCACGTAGGTCCCAAAATACAGCCGCACGTGCAACCGGCACACTGCCATTTCCTTACTTGTGAATAGCTACTTAGAGCTTTTCAGGAGTTTCTGGATTTCAAAGAGACACCCAGGGTGATCCCAGAACACGGCAGGCAGCGGGGGGAGGGGGGAACTCAACCCCACACACAATGGGAAAAATTGTCAGCAGCGCAGCGCTCCGGGGAGACGGCACTTCTGAATGAGCTAAATTACCGGCAAGCACTTCCATCCGGATCACAGCAGCCAGATGTGCCGCGGGTGTGGGGGAGCCCCCGCCACCCGGAGGTGGGGCCCGCTCCCCCAGCGCTGCCCCGCCGGACGCCAGCGGGGCTCCGACAACGGCCGGGGTGCCCCGCAGCGGCTCCCCCTCCCCCCCCCCACAGGCCAGACCCCCGGCACGCGGACCTTGCCCGTGGGTCCCACCGGAGCCCCATGCAAGTCGTCCCTTCAGGGGGCAGATGACAGCAGGGGGGCCCAGGTCAGGGCTCCGGGCTCCTGATCACCCACAGGCTAACACCCCACTCCCCGGCCCAGCCCCGAAGCGCCTTCAGAGCCCGGCCTTTGCCCCAAAACGCGCTCGGCCCCTCAGTCCTGCCCGGGGCCGCCCTCTGCTCCTGACCTGTTCCTAAACAGCAAACGGCAGCCGGCACCCAGCGCTCGTGGACAACCCCTGACTCCCGAGACCACGCAGCCTCGCGATTCTGCACGCGGGGTGGCCGTCCCCGCGGCCTGACGGAGGGGACGATGACCAGGGGAGGGGCCGCGAGGGGAGGCGTCCCCGGACCCCGCAGGGCCGGGAGGCGCCTCTTCCGAAGGAAATGCAGAAACACGGTGTCTTCAGGATGTGATGAGAGCTGACGCACGTGGCGCTCACACAGGCGGCATGGTGGGCCGGGCCACGCCGGGGAGGGCGCCCGGGGGCTCACGTCACACCTGGCCTCCCACCGCATCCTTTCCGCTTTGACCCCACGACCTGAAGGAAACCTCACTTCCCGGGGACGGCGGTGGACGCTGTCTTCGGAGGCGGCGTGCGCCAAGCCCACTTCCCTCCCGCACGAGCGTGCGGTTTCTGCTCTCATCTGGTAGTTCAGTCTGAGCGTGCGCATGAGTCACAGAGGGAGCGGGTAGGAGGCTGGGCCGGCCCAGCGCGGGAACCCCCGTCAGTAGCTCAAGGGTTCAAGGGAACAGTGACCGGCTGCACCTGACTCCTCTTGGTGCTCCGCAAAGACGTGAAATAAGACAAAAGACAGGTAAAAACAGTCATTTGAAACCGGCCCGTTAAGAGGCTATTTTCAGTTCTGATTCAACTTGACGCTGTGCATAGGCCAAGTTAATAATCGAGGACTGAGATCAACTCCAGATCCGCGGGACCCAGGTGGGAGCTCACGAGTGCCTTGAATCAGCGTTCCGACCGGCAGTGTCCCCTCGCTCATACACGCAAGGCCAAGCCACCGTCCAGCCAAGCTCAGGGATAAGGAGCCACGGACAAGCCGCCCCGAGCACAGGCTTGGTGGGGACGGCCTTGGGGGAGTCTGAGAAGCCCCGGGTCCCCCCATGTAGGAGCATGATGCCCACACATCCATGAGGGGGTCAAACCAGAAAGTTCCCCGCCAGGAGGCAAGCCGAGGCACAGGACGCCCACGTCTTAGTCTGCTGGCTGCCAGCTCCGCGTGCTTAAATCCCCCGCGTGCTTAAATCACGAGAGGGCTTCAGCCCCCAGTACCTGGTGGGGCCCACTACCCAGTCCTGGATGTCACAGACACAGCGCATCGGCTGAGAGGCAATGGGAAGGCAACGGGGCCCAGGCTGGCAGTCAGAAAGGGAACCTGCCTCAGGGGCACCTGGGGGGGCTCAGTCGGTTAGGCGTCCGGCTTTGGCTCAGGTCATGATCTCACGGTTCATGGATTTGAGCCCTGAGTCGGGCTCTGTGCTGACAGTGTGGAGTCTGCTTCGGATCCTCTGTCCCCCCGCCTCTCTCTGTCCCTCCCCAGCTCGCACTATCTCAAAAATAAATAAATAAATACACATAGAAAAAAAGAAAGAAAGAGAGAAAGAGAGAAAGAGAGAAAGAAAGAAAGAAAGAAAAAAAGAGAAAGAAAGGAAGAAAGAAAGAAAAAACAAAGAGAACCTGCCTGTCCCAATGGTGAAATGCCTTCCAGGGAACCGGGATGTTCCGGAAGGAACAGGGCAGAGGACACATGGCCTTGCAGAGTCAGCACTGGGCGAGCAGCTGAGCGTATCCCCAGCCCTTGCCCTTGGCCAAGGGACTCCCTCCATACTCAGGGCTGCTGGCCCTGCGGGCTTCGTCCGCGCTCAAGCGTTTCGGAGACGGAACTACAAGTCACACTCATCTTCAGGGCATCACAGGGGGCGCGCTCCACAGAGGCTTGTCCAGGACCATCGGCAGCCCGGAGGCACCCGGCCGTTCTCAAACGCAGGGACCAGCACGAGCCCGACCTCGCGGGGCCGTGCGCCGATGGGGCACAGAAACCATGTGGCTCATGTCAACCGAGAGAATGTGGCATGAAAGGTCGTTGTCGCTGCCTGTCACGCTGGAGCTGAGATGAGAAGAGAGAGCCCTGATGTCACGGAGCAGCCGCCGCGGGAAGCAGCGAGGGAAAAGGCGGGTGCTATCCAACCTACCAGGTCAGACGTGTGCGGGGTACTGCTGGAGCGCCCCACCCCCGCAAAGGAGAGCGTGGGGCAAAGGGGCGGGAGTCCACGCACACAACTCAGTCACCGCAACAGGCATGTGACGGTCAGGGAGCCAACACCCAGGTGTGCCACTGCCTCGCACGCAGGGCAGGGTTCGGGGGCCGAGGGCACGGCTCTGGGAGATGGGAAGTGCAGACCCCCCTCCCCATGTAGGCGTCCATTTAGCAGGAAAGAAGGAGGGGAGGGGAGGGGAGGGGAGGGGAGGGGAGGGGAGGGGAGGGGAGAGGAGAAGGGAGGACAGGACGGGTTGGGGACAAGGAGTCAGGACGGACACACTTCTGCATATAAACTCCACAGAGACAGAGCAACGGTGAGCCGCACACTCAAGGGGCCAGCCCCGGGGCGGGGATCCTGGCCTCGCAGGACAGAGGGCGAGGGATAGCGAGGCCCTCAGGCACCAAGAAGGGCCGGCCTCCCAGAGGAGCGCGCTTTCCTGACGTTTCCACAAATCCTGGCCAAAGTTCCCCAAGTGAGTTGTTCAAGTCAGCGGCCAGCAGACTGCCCCGCCCCGCCCCCACAAGCAGAAAGGCAGAGAGGGACCCCACGTGCGCAACGAGCCCGCGGCCCCGACGCGAGACACTAGTGCCCGACGGCTGACCCTTCTCGTCGGGCTGTCCTCTCCGGTCCACCTCAGCCTTTCTTGGGAAGCAAAGGAGAATACTCATAAAACATTAAACCACTACCTTCCAAGCTGAAGTTGAACTCTGGGGTCAGTGGCATTTCCGCGAGCCTCTGGGGGTTCAAAATGAAGTGCTTAGTGCTTGAAGGAGAAGTCGGCATGCCTATCGATCAATGCCTTCCCGAGCGGGCGTCTGCCGAGGGAGACGAGGTCTCAGCTTCTGAGAACCGTCTCTGTGTTGCGGCCCCTCCCGTCACCCTCACCTGAGGACGCCTACTTTCAAGGAACAGAGGACCCGGCTCACTCTGAAGCGGCAGGAGACGTTTTAATGACCTTCTCGGAGACGACCTCGGATGCCGGCTCCGGCCCCACACGACCCCTGCAGCCGCGCCTCCGCGGCCGGTGCTCTCCCGGCCACGCGCCTCTGGGAAGGACCCGGACAGGGTGGTGCTGTCCATCCAGGAGGGACGACCATTCCCCATGCAGCGTCGCGCCCGTCGTGGGCCCAGGAACACGGGAGGGCGCAAACACGCCGACGGCCGTCGCCAGACCCGAGCGCAAAACAAACCTTTAACCAGCACACTTGGACCAGCGTTCACAGGCAGGCGCGTGATTACGTGCCCGAGAACACGCAGCGCAGCGCGAGCTAGCCTGTTGGGGGTGAACTAGGACGGCAGGCGCACGCCGGTCTCTAGCAAGTACGCTCTTGTGCAAAGCTAAGAAAACGTTAACAAGATTTTATTCACGATTTTGCAAAATCTCTAAAGCATCCTCTTCCTTCGAGCTCCAAGGAGTGCAGATCAAACCACTAACACATATGCTCTCTAAGCTTCTCCGGTTTACAGATCGTAAATTCGGGCCCCGTGCACCCCACGGGGCCACAGCTCGGGCCAAACCGCCATCCAGCAAGTGAGCCCGTTTTCTGTCTGGGGCATTCGGGCACCCATGCCGAGCCAGGATGGACGGGCACACGCAGGCCTGGCCCCAGAGTGCACAGGGCCTGGCGGGGGCTGCAGACACACCAGGGGGAGGCGGCCAAGGTCTTGGTTCCACCGAGGCTCAGCAGGGAATGCTGAGAGGCCGAACATTCTAGAAGCTGGCTCATCCAGCAGAAGACAGGGACGGGCTGTGGAAAGGAGCACCGCACACGTTCACGAATGCCCCCGCAGAACCGCCCCGCGGGAGAGCGCCCCAAGCCCTGTGCACCCTTGGTGCAGCCGTGCCTGTGGGGACCTGGCAGGGGGCCGCGCGGCAGCTCGGGAGGGCAACGATGAACTCACAGAGGTGCACGGGTACCGGCTGCAGAAACTCTCCCAGAGGCAACCGTGGGCCACGGGCCTGGAAGCCAGCACAGAGCACCGCCCACTGCCGGCCCCAGCGCACTCGCCGGGCGGGACGCTAACAGGGGCTTCCGAGAGAGACGCAGAGACGTGGCCCCGGAGTCCCCCGGCTGGAGAGATGCAGTAAGCCCGGTGTGACCCCATTCGGTGTCTGACTGGTCAGGAGCTCCAAGCCTGACCTCCCGTTTCCCCACAGATAAGAAGGAAGCCACTGATCTCTGCCCTGCCTCACGGGCCACAGGGAATCTAATGAGACACATGTGTGAAGTGCAAAGCAAGTGTGAGCTCCCCTGCCGTGTCCCTGCCTTCACAGGGGCGGGGGCACTGGGGCACACCTGCCCCCCGCGTCCAGCTGGGGCGGAGAAGCAAGGGTGCGGCCTTGCAGGTGCCTGGGAGACCTCCTCCGCAGACCCCTGGCTGAGACGCACACCATGTTACCCCACGTGGGACGAGAGGCAAGAGCAGAGGAGGTGGCAGCCAGGGTCTCCCCAGAAGTGGGAACTCCGGGACCCGTCTCCTGAGCGGACAGGCTACCCGGCATGCCACGGGCCCAGCACGCACGCCTGGTCTTTGCCGGACCTCGAGAATCAGAGACGGAAGGGTGCTGCCACAGTCGGGCCCCTGCGCCCCTGGTGAGTGGGCAGGGGTCGCACAGCTGGGGCGTGGCGAGCCAGCCGGGCTCCTACTCAGACCCGGAGCCCCGTCTGCACGTGGGCGCTGGCCCACCACGCGGCCGTGGCCAGCCCTGACCGGCACAGCAAGGGCAGGACTTGGGGACAGAAATGCAACCACAGGCCCCAGCGGTCGTGCCACGTGCAGGGGAGAAGGCAGGGAGCAGACGACAGAGTCTGCCGGTCCTGCTGAGACTCACCGAGGGGGCTGCCTCGGCGAGGCGGCAGTGAGCCTCCGCCTGGCGCGCCTCAATGCCCGGGCCGGGCACGCACGCGGCCGGCTGTGTGTGCCATCAAATTCCTATCCTAAGTGTCTGCAAGCGTCATACACGTTTCTCTGAAAAATAAAAAGAAACCAAACAGCAGAAAGTAAAACCAGAGAACAAACAAAGCAAAGGCCATAATGGACCCGCTCAGAGGAGCCACGGACCAGCAGGCCAGGGTCTGCAGGCCAGCCTCCAGCCCTTCCCAGGGCGCCGCTCGCACGAGCCTGCCGCTCCTGGCGTCTCGTCCAGTCGGAGTCCCCAACGGAGCGAGCTTCCGTGCATCCCACGTGGAGGCCACGCCAGGAACACTCGACTGACCCGGAGACGCGAGAAGGAAAATTGCCCTTGCGGTTTCAGTTCGATCCCAACCACAGTGAGCGAGGTGATGTAGCCCATCAGCTGCCGACGTGTAAACGCACAGGAAGGGCTGCCCCCAGTTCACGGGGGCGGGGAGGCCAAGCGAGGCGAGCTCCGCGTCCCTCAGGGCCAGGGTGCCAGGCACACGGCGGAACGAGCTCACCACCCACCCCGGTGCCCCGCACCCTGGAGCTCCAGCTGGCAAGGCCATAGGCCCGAGGAGAACGATGGGGGACAGATAATTAGAGCAAGCCCACGGTCGGGCAGCACGGGGCTGCATCCCAAGTGCCACAGAGACGCCTGGCTCTGGCCTCTCCGGCCTGGGGAAGGCTTCCACATGTGTGAGGTCACCCCGGCCCCAGCGTCCCCGAGGACGAGGGCCCATGCACAGTGCCAGAGACGCAGGAGTCCCACAGTGAGCAGGCCGGGGGGCCGGGCCTCGTCCCTGCTCCTACCCCCGTGCTCAACTACCATCCACACCTGCCTCTGGAAGATCAGGCTTTGTCACAACACAGCCACACCTGCTCACCCACGTGGTGTCTGTGGCCCAAACGGGCAGAGGGAGCCGTTCACGGACCGTCTGGCCCCCTGCAGACACCGGTGGCCACTCACTGCCCTGGATTTATGGTTTGGAAAGCAAGAGGCTGTAGGTGAGCAGCGATGAAGGCCGCCCCCGAGGCGCTCCCCACCAGCGCAGCTGCTGGCCCAGCTGGCCCCAAGCTCCGTGCGTGCTGCGCTCCTTCCTGCAGAGGCGACACCCGGGGCATCCCCTCACTCATCACTGGGCACCTGCTCACTCGCTTCCACACCTTCCTGTAAGACCCCCAAACTCCTCCGAAAAGTACCCGGGCGGCTCCAGTCCAAAGCCATGGCCACCGTGCCCCGCCGTGTGACGGCGACCGCTCCGGATGTGTCCAGGGCAGCTCTGACGTCGGGCTATGTGGGCAACGAGGTCCCACCTTCCCAGGGGCTCTGTGTGCCCCCGCCTCCCCGGGGACTGACGCTGGGGAAGGCAGGAAGCCTGGCGGGGGAGAGTGCGGCCACCCTGGGAGGGGCTCCCGCCGGCCTCCTCTGGGTCTGTGGGGGCCGGAGGCCAAGAGAAGCCCAGCCGAGGCGGGACGGGAGGCGGCGGACGAGCCGGCAGACTCTCGCCCACCTCCCTCCCCGGTGTCGGCCAGCGGCCCCCCGGCAGCTCCGAAACCGAGGCGCCCGATGAGCCGGCGATCGATAGCCACGCGCCCAGGAGCGGAGCGGCCGCCTTCCAGCTGCCCGGCAGTGCCTGATTAATAAAGCCCATCCTGCCCGTTTGCTTTCCCATCGATTTTGCTGTCCTCGACCCAAAGCACAAGTCAATACCCGGGGGGGGGGGGCCCGGGGGGGGGGGGGGGGGGGGGCCGCTGTCTCCCCACTGGGCAGGAGCTCCCCCGTCAAGGATGAAGGGCCCGGGGGCCGCACGCGGGCACCCCGGTGACACCCAGGTGCCCGAGACCGACAAGCTCTCTGAGGGCCGGCGCCCCACTAATAAACATCTCCGCATTTCCCGTGCCAAACAACAGAAACGAGAGGAGAAAACGAGCTTTTACAACATCATTACTTTCTCTTCTACGATTTCTTCGCGGAGCCAAGACAGGGAAGCATCTGCCCGGCTGTCTCCGTGTCAACACAGCAGCTCACTTGTTAATCTACCTCCTCCCCACCCCAGGCTCCAGGGCCCGGGGAGCTGACACTTGAGAAATGCCAGCTCTAAGCAGTTTATTTCCTCCTGAACTTTAACAACTAAGACAGAGATGACCTTTAGAAGGAAGGGCCAGTGCCTGTCGGACCCGTGGGAGCACGGCCCCGCCCCACCGCGGGAGGGGTGCTGGGCGGGGCGGAAGGGCCCCCAGGGCAGGCCGGCGTGGGGTCCCCAGGCGCGCCCGGACGACCACCCGCATCGTGGCTCTGGAGCGTGCCAGAGCAGGACTGGGGGCCACGGAAGCCCGTCCTCGTTGGGGTCTTCAGACAGGAACCCACTCGCCGACACACAGGCCTTTCCAAACTTCCGGGTGGTCGCTGTGGGTCACCCTGCAGCCGGCCCGCCCCAGGCGGGTCTGAAGGAACGGTGCCGGCGAGGGCGGCGGGGTAACGGGGCAGTGTGCTGGGCACTCAGCAGTAATCCCGACACCGGACGAGACGACTTGAGAGCGCAAGTCTGGAAGTGTCTGGACAGAGCGTAGAAAAATAAAGGCCCGCTGCGATTACAAACACTTTTTGTTTTCTCAAATTCCAGCAGAACAGGAGCCAGGCTGACCATGAGGACAGACAGTCACCGCAGTTCTGGGTGTGACACATGGCCACACTGCCACACCCGGGGCGGGGGGGGGGGGGGGGGGGGGCGGTTCGCCCACAACACCCAGAGGGCAGGGGCGACACCCGGGGAGCCCAGTAGAGAGGCCAGTCTCCAGGGCCACAGCGAGGGGCGCCCAGGGGTGGGGATGCTGCTGCTCACTCCTGCCGCGCAGGGGGCAGTTCACCTCACACCCCCACACCAGGCCACCGAGAGCGCCATCAGGGCAGGAAGGAAGGAGCTGGCAAACAGGGACCAAGGGCGTGACCTCGAGAAGGGGACCTGCCTGACGTGGCCCCGAGGTCCCGGCACGTGGTCTTGTCTCCCCCCGCACAGAGCCCACACCAGAAGCCCAAACGCCCTGGCCAATGACCGGCCACACGCAGGGGGTCCCCACCCACCTCACTTGCACAGAAGGGGACCGTCTTCCCAGCAAGCCTCACTCGCTTTCTCAGGCATTAACATTACAAAACCATCTGTTGAATAACTGACTCGCTTCTCATTGGGATAAAATTCACCGTTTTAACCACGTTAAACTGAACAATTCAGTGGGTTTCAGTATATTCACGACAGGGCCCAAACAGAACACGAATTCGAAAAGACTCTTCACCCCAAACAGAAGTCCCACCCCCCACAGCACCCACTAATCTCCTACGTATGTGAGGATTCACCGGGTGTGGACGGTCTGCGTTCGGGGACCCCGACACGGCGGGGCCGTCTCTGCCTCTCCTGTCTCCACGTGAGCACCACGTGTCCGAAGTCTGTCCCCGTCCGTACCAGGTGCGACCGCGCCTCACCCCCGAGCGATGCCGCACCGCCGGCTTACCTGTGCTGTCTGTCTTCGGCCCACTCCCCGGCTTCCGTGAGCAGTAATGCTTAGCGTCTCCAATCCCCTGGGCACACACCTAGGGCGGCCACGCTGGACGGACAGGACGCCACTTTCACCCCTCCGAGGACTCGTGCGACCGAGTCCCGCCACACCGCGGCGTCTCGCTATGCCATCTGTGCGGGCTCGGTTTCCCCACAGCCTCCACCAACGCTTGTTAGCGTTCGTTATTATTACTACTTTTTTACGTTAATACCACAAGGACCCTGTGTGCAACGGTACATGACCGGTTTACTGTTACGAATGCTATACCGTCGTCTTCCTCGCCATCCCGGCGGGGGGAAGCGGGGCCTCACTGCCGTTTCAGTGCTCTTCACGAGACTGCTAGACGTTTGTACGAATGTCTACGTAAGTCCTTCGCCATTTGTTTTTGCGGCAAAATATACACGACATAAAATTTTAACCGTTTCTAAGTGAACAGCTCGGGGCACCGAGCACATTCATGCTACTGTGCAGCCGTTCTCACCATGTGTTTCCAGAAGGTTCTGTCTCTCCACACTGAGACTCTGTCCCCATTACACACGGACCCCTGGCCCCACCGTGCCCAAGGGTTTGATGACGTGACCCCCGGGACCTCATGCTAATGGAATCACACGGTGTCTGCTCCTTCTGGTCTGGCTCATCTCACAGAGCATCCACCCCGTAGCCTATACCAGAATTCCCTTCCTTTTCAAGGCTGAATGATATTCCCCAAGTCCAGACGCAGCCCTTTATTTTAGTCCATCTACCTGCTGAAGGACGCGTGGGCCGCTTCCTGCCTCCACCTGCCCTGAACGCTGCTGCTCTGTTCCAGGCACACCGTCTTCCACGTCGCCCGCACCACATTTTACCCACAGTTCCGGCCCCCGTACCTCCTTCGCCAACCCCTGCTGTTGACCGCCGCTGTCCTCGCCTCCATTCCCCTAGAGATTAGCGATGCACCTTCCCACGTCCCTTTGTGTCGTCTCTGCAGGAATGTCTATTCAGGCCCCTGTCTGTTTTCAAGCTCAGTTGCTCGTCTTTTGGGTGTTGAGCTGTGAGAATTCCTGATGCCTCCCGGGTGCCAGATCCTCACCAAATACATGATTTGCAAATATCTGCTCCCATTCTGTGTGCTGACTTTTCACTTCCTTAACAGCATCCTTTGATGCATTTACATTGTTAGTTTCAACAAAGCACTGTGTGCTTCTGGCATCTTCTTTAAGAAGCCCCTCCGGAGTTCAAGGTCACAAAGACTTAGGACAGTAATGCTTCTTCCAAGGGTTTATGGTTTCGGCTCCTGCATTCACAGCCGTGATCCGCCAGAACTGCCATCTGTGTGCGCGTGAAGCTTGAGCCCCGTGAGATGAGTCACGGAGGGATCCTTCCCCTTGTATGTTTGGGAACGCTTTGAGAAAGATCGGTGTGAGTTCCCTCTTGAAACGTAAGGCAGAATTCACCCGTGAGGCCGTGTGGTTCCAGGACTTTCTCTGCTGGAAGCACTCTGGCTGCTGACTACGTCTATTTGTAGTCTCCACTCCTTTTCCGTCAGTTCTGGCACTTTCTGATCCTCTAGGACCTTGTCCGTTTCATCGAGTTTGAATAATGTGCTGGCGGACGACAGATTCCTCACCGCATTCTCTCGTGGTCCCTTCCGGCTCCGTGAAGCCTGTAACGATGTCCCCAACCCTCTCTCTCCTGGTTTTCCTGAGACTTCACGCATGTGTGCTCCGTTGGTCCAGCTCAAAGTTTGTCCATTTTATTCTTCTTTTCAAATAAATAACTTTTTGTTGTTTTCTTCGGTTCTCTATTTATTTCATCCGTAACTTTATCACGTCCTTCCTTCTGCGGGCTATGGATTTTCTCCCTCGGAGCACTGTTCATGCTGCCTCCTGGCCGCGCCCTACACCAGGCGTGTGCCCAGTTAACCACATGGCTGCTCTCATTTCCCGTGTCTCTCCTTCCACTCACGGGTATCAATGTGTCGTTTGCTGTCCACCCGTTTGTGACTTTTCTAAATTCCCCTGTCAATGACTTCTAATATCCATTCCACTGCGGTAGGAGAACATACTCTGTGAGACTCTGACCCTCTTAAATGAGACGCACTTGGTGACGTAACTTGTGATCCGCCCCACAGACACCGGTGAGGAGCGTCAGAGATGCCTCCGTGCCTCAATTTCCCGACCTACCAACAGGGCAGCGACCCCCACCTCGAGCCTCTTACACAAATCTGAGGAGAGGAAGCATTCGAGGGGAGTCTCGGTGGCAGCGGTGGGCACTCAGATAAGCCCACAAGGCACCAGTAAGGAGTCTGTCCTCACACGCATGTGGCTCGTCACTGAGAGATACTCCCCAGACTGATGCCAGGGTGACACCGTGATCTGCCAGAGAAGTCGGACAGAACCTCACTGGCGGGGGCGCGAAAGACGCAGGAGCCCAGGCAGGAGCCCGCGCTCGTGTGCTCATGTGCCCACGGACAGAGGGCAGGGCTCCCGCGCTTCTGGGACCACAGTGCGGGTGCCATCCTCGCTCGCCCCGTGTCCCACAGACCCTGACCGGGGGGCCCGTGGGGAAGGCTCCCTCCCGAGGAGCCCCCCGCTCCTGCATACACACCACCGGTGCCTTTCAGATGAGAGGGGCTCAGCAAGCCCAAGGGCTCGGGCGCCCAGCGAGCGGAGGAAGCAGGCCGGCAACAAAGAGAAGTGCTTTCCTTTACACAATTCCTTCACAGGAAATGGATCTCAAAGTGGCCATCTGCCTACTAGATTAGCATCCCAAAGCTACACCAGCACACAAGGAGGAGCGGCTGAGCCGAACTTCTTGAGGTAGAAAGGTCCCATTCACATGATAATAGCGGGAAGTGCTCAAGAAGCAGTTTGGGGAAGAAGCGCCCCGCCACGGCAGCGCACGCACGGCAGGGGCCAGGCCACAGGGCAAGGACTGTGGGTGCCCGACCGCACCCACCCCTCTCGGGCCCTCATCCGGTGCCCGCCCAGGCCAGTCCCTGAGGACAGAAGGTGGGGGCACCCTCGCCCGGTGACCACCTGCCCGGGGGGGACGGGGAAGTGACCTGCCGCAGCCTCGCATCCAGGGCCTCTCCCTTCCCCGTGGGCCCTACAGCTCTCCCCTCAGAGCCGTGTCCCAGGAAGGACTCCGACCAGCCCGGCCCCAGCCCAGCCCCGGCCCGGCGGAGCGAGACCCGGCGCCCACGTCTCCACGGCACCTCGGCAGGCCATGCGGCGGTCCCCCCCTCTACCCTCGCCAGCCGGGGAGCTGCGGGGAGGGCGAGGCCGTGCGAGGCCCCCAACGCCTCGGAGGCGGCCTGCAGGTCATTCTGAAGGAATGAAGGGCAGACGTGGAGGCCAGGGCACTCTGGGGCTGGGAGATGGAGGTGGGGCGGGGGGGGGGGGGGGGGTGCCACGCGCCCGCCCCGCGTCCGCCCGCACAGGCCCAGGAAGCGCCAGGGCCAACCCAGCTGCAGAGGAGCTGCCAGGCCCAGAGCCCTCAGCACCGCGGTGTGGAACAGCCCGGAAAGGAGGAACAGCACCTGGAGCACCACGCTGGAGGCAAAGGGTGGCGTCGGCTCTCTGGGGCCCGGTGAGCGCTCCTCCGCCTCGTGCGCGTGCCCGGGGGAGCCAGCGCCTCCGTCGTGTCCAGTTCGCCGCAGGTGCACCACCCCGGATCCATTGGGAACGGCCCCAGGAGAAGGGAGTGGCCCCGGGGGGCGCCCTCCACTCGGCTTCCCGGTCCTGCCACGCCGGCAGGTGCCACGACAGCACCTGCCCCTGTTGCCCTCAGCGGCAGACGGACGGCCTGGCAGGGTGGGCAGACCAGAGGCAAAGGCGCGTCCCTACGTAACGGCCCCACGTGACGGGCCCCACGTGACGGCGCCTTCGTGACGGCCTCCAAGGAAAAGAAGTAAAGGAGCCTGCACCTCTCAAGCCTGCCCACCACCACGGGGAGACACGGGGCCGCCGTGGTCCCCGGGCAGAGGCCGGCAGCTCTCGGGCCAGGGCCGCCCTGGGTCGCTCGCATGGGGACCAGGGGGTGCCGGGCACCAAGTGGCCGAGAGACACAGAGGGAGGGGAGGAGGGCTCCACCGTAGTTCGGCAGAGCCTCCAAGGACGGGCTGGGCGGGCAGAGGTGGGGAAGACGGGGGAGGAGTGCAGCACGGGCCCGAGAACGCCGTGCCTGTCAGGACGGAGCCAGATAGCTAAGCTGTGTCCTTGGTACAAACACACAACTGCCAGGAAGGGGTTATTCTGTTCAGAAGTGAGCCTGTATTTTCAAGCCACTACGGTGAAGAGCAAGGTGACCGCGACGGTGAGGACAGCGGCGACTGTCGGTGCCAGTGCCGCACCGGCTGATGCGTACCCGAGGGCTCCCGCGGGCTCCCGGCGGTCCCGGCAGGGAGGCGCCAGCAGCTGCCCCACGGGAAAATAAAGACAACGGGCCTGGGAAGGCTAAGACTCGGACTCCGAATGGAGCGGAACCAAGACGGGCAATCAGGCGTGTCTGCGCCGATGCCCCCCTGTCTCCCAGGCACGGTTCTGAGCGGGGAGTGGGGTTCCCGGGTCACGGGTTGGCTAGGACTGTCACGGTGTTGTACCGGATGGGAGAGGTTAGATGACGTAACAAAAGAAAAGACCCCAATTAAAGCAACAAAAAAAGATGAAAGGAACAGTACAAAATCCATTTGAAGATACTCTTGTTTTTATATTTTATTTTACTTATTTTAAGAGAGAGGGCACGAGCAGGCAAGGAGCAGAGAGAGGGAGAGACAGAGAGAATCCCAAGCAGGCTCCACACTGTCAGTGTGGAGCCTGATGTGCAGCTTGAACTCACGACCCCTGAGATCATGACCTGAGCGGAAATCAATGGCCAGATACTCAACTGACTGAGCCACCCAGGCGCCCCCGTTCAGAGATAACTAACTTTAGGAGCGCCTGGGTGGCTCAGCCAGTTAAGCATTTGCCTTAGGCTCAGGTCATGATCTCAAGGCTCAGAGCCCCGTGTCGGGCTCTGTGTGACAGCTCAGAGCCTGGAGCCTGCTTCAGATTCTGTGTCTCCCTCTGTGTGCTGCTCCCTCTCCCCTCCCTGTGCTCTGTCTCTGTCTCTCTCTCTCAAAAATAAACATTTAAAAAAATTAAAAAAAAAAAAAACAAAGATAACCTTAAACATTAAGGAATTCTAAAGAAAACAAACCAACAGGCATGGTCTAGGACACAACATCGAAGAGTCACCATCGTTAAGAGACCGACTTCCCTGAATCAGCCCATATTTAAGGCAATACCAATTAAAACTCCATTTATGTGAAATGAGACAAACCAAACTTGAAGTTCAAGGGAAGAAATGAATAAGGGACCGCCCACCCGGCATGCAGACGCCTCACGCGGCCACAGAAACTACAGCCAGGCCGCGCCACCCTCGTCAAAACAAGGACACGGGACTGAAAAGTCCGAACGGAGAGACCAGGATTGAGGAGAGGCTGGTTGTCCGCAGTTGTTCGGACAACTGGGAAGGGCTCTGGAGCGCGGTGCTCTGACCACAGGGCGGCCTCGAGGGTCAGAGGTTGCAGACGTAGGACAGAACCATGGAAGGAGACTGTGGAGGAAAAAAGAATGTCCTTTCCACATTCGTTCAAACACAAAAACAGAAGCACTGAAAGAAAAGGCTGATGAACTCAACTAGGTAACAATTAAAAATTAATGTCTGCAGAAAATTTTCATAAGCAAATAGAGGGAAAATGTCAAACTGGGAAACCATATTTCCAGACAAAGGGCTGATTTTCTCAAGCTATTAAAAGCTCCTCTAAAAATTAATTTTTAAAAAGACAGAAACACGGATAAAGGTTGTAAGCAAATAGGGAGAAAAGTACGTAAGTCACATCTACGCGGAGGGCGCTTCACGCAGGAAGGCGGATCGGCCGGCAAGCATGTGAGACGGTGCCCGTTGTCAGGAAGGCGCACGCGAGCACCGGGGGGCGGGGGGGGGGGGGGGGGGGGGGGGGGGGGGGGGCGGGGG
>NC_064815.1:32663885-32691771 GCF_023721935.1 Panthera uncia | reverse complement strand
GGGGGGGGGGGGGCTGGCAAGGAGGGGGCACGCGAGGGGCAAGCCGGCAGCTTCTCAAGCACGGTTCATGCCCGATCACTCCCCCATCCTGTTCCGAGGGCACGCTCGCCCATACCTGCACGGAAACGCCACCCGCAGACCAAGGGAAGAGGGACGAGCACGCCGTGGTGGAGTCCCACCAGAACTGCACTGGGCGGTAAGGGGGGGGACCCCTGCGGTGGGGCGGGCACTGACGAGGCGGGTGGGCGGGGAACCCCACCTTCGCGTCACGCGTGTGCTCGGAGGAACAGGCCAGGCTGCAGGACGGGCGCGGCATCTTACCGCGTGTCAATGACACCTCGAGAAAGTGCCACTGAAAATCCACGCCGACAAGCATGTTCGCCTAATGTCAGCAGCACGTCTGACTGCTCTGGCCCCTAACACAGGACCGCCCCCCCCCCCCCACCGGAGCCCTGTGGGGGCCACACTCCCACCCAGGAGGGCGGGCCCTGCCCCGTGGGGCTGCATCCGGCCGGGACCCCTGACGGGGAGGAAGGGAGGCCCCCGACACGCACCAAACCCAAAGGCAAGAGGGAGGGAGGTCAGGAAAGGGAAAGGGTCAGAAGCGGTACCGACACCGCGGCACCTGGGTCGCAGCCTCAGAACGAACACAGTCCCGGTCACGGTGCGAGTAGAGACAAGGGCCGCCAGACGAGCCACCCGGTCGGTGACCGAGGGCGGGACGAAGACAGGCCAGGAGATGGCCAGAGACAAACGCACACGGCGGCCGGCACCATCAACCCCTCCCCCCGAGGGGCCCCCCACAACCCTCAGCTGCCCTCAGGACAAAAGCAAAGCGGGCCAGGAACGGACAGCCCAGAGTCAAGGGCAGGGAGCGGCCGGGACGCTGAGGTCACGGGCGAGCTAGAGCACGGGGCCCGAGACGAAACCGGACCACCGGAGTCTGAGACGAGTGGGACCACGACGGTGGCCATGCACCCAGAAACCGGACTTCCAGGTTCACCCCGGCCCTCCCTCTCCATGTCTACGCACAGGGCCGGGGCGGCGCAAGGCGCCTTCAGGAGCTGGCACAGTGCGTGCCGGGGCCGCGTGTCTCAGCCCACAGCACCGGGCACAGGCGACCAGCCGGGCACGGGCGCCGGAGCGCCAGCCACCAAAAACCACCCACTCGAGTCCCTCCTGCGCAGACCACAGGGCGCCGTCCCACAGCCTGGAACAGGTCGAAGTGCAGGGCCAGACGATTCCGCCCGTCGAGAAGGGTCTGTGGAAACGGTGTGACCGCGAGGCACAAACGAGCCGATCCGGAACAGGAAGCCGGCCGCCAGGGCAGGGACGCTGCGGACGCCCAGCAAGGGTGGGGAGCACGGCCACGCTGACAGCGTCGTCCCTGTCCCCGTGTGCACGTGAGCCTCTGACGGTACGGACACCGGCCGAGGTTCCGCGGCGCGTGGGGGACGGAGAAGGACTGCGGGCTCCCGCCAGCCTCCCGCCGCAGCCACAACAAACCGCAATTCCCGTGCGCCAAAACAGCGCAAACGGAATATGGGACGGGAAAACGTGCGTGCTTCGTCAACAGCAATCCGCTTCTGAGACCTTCTCCCAAGGAAATGATCGGCAATGTAAACAAAGATTTGGGGACGTGTGTATCAGGCCGGGTGTCATTCAGAAAAACGAAAAAAGAGAAAAAAGGATCTACCGGTAAGTTTGGCTGAGAAAGAGTGTTCACAAAGAAAGTGATTTACAGCCAAGAGTCAGGTTTTAAAAGACTACGTGACACGGAAAGTGCTCACGTGAGGTTAAACGAAAGAAAAGGACCCAAACCAGACGGCACACGAAAGGACGTCTTCCTAAACACGACATCAGGGAAACACCCACCGTACACGCACGCCAGGAGAATCTAAGCCGGCGGCACGGCCACACTGGTTTTACTGACGGGAGGATTGTGGGAAGCCTTCATTCTCAGCTGTTCTCATTTTGTCGTGCTTTGTTTTTGTCAAATGTTGTAAATGACAATGTATTCCTTCTGTGATCAGAATCAAAAAAAGTTATTCAAGCAAAGTGCTGACATCGCTCTGGCCCGCCTCCTTCCTTCCAGGTGTGCAAACCTAACTCCCAGCACGTGGCGAAGGCAGATCTGGCAACCAGCGGAAGAATCGGCCCAGGGCCAGCCCCTCCGCCCCCTTGCACGTCCACGACCAAGGGCACGGGCACCAGAAGCCGGGGACGCTGGGCGCTGGCCAAAGGAAACCGGAATGAGGTGGCCAAGGAAAGCTCGGGAATGCTGAGCGGGTCTGCGGGTCCAGGGGGCTAGGGGTGGGCCCCCCAAGAAGAGCGCAGTCAGCTGGGAAGGGACGGAAATGTCAGGCCGTCCCAAGGACGAGAAAACGAGCGGAGAGGCGAGCGGCACACCCACCCTGCAGCCGGGCAGGTCCCACTAGGTGCCGTCTGGCACCTGCCCGACTGACCTCCCGGGAACCGGGACCCTGCTCGGTCCCTGCAGCCCGCAGACCACGGAGTCGACGCCCCTCGGCCCTCCTCATCCAGCGGAAACGTCCGGCACCAGGGGCGAGGACCACTCTTCCCGCCTTCACCGTGGGGCTGACACCGCCCACGGCTGGCACCCCCACGTCTGCCGCACCCCTGCAGCAGCATGGATGAGTACCGCTGGGCGGGGCACGGGGCCTCGCTGCCTGGTGCCCCCCCACCCACCCGGTGCAGTTGTACCACGTGCCCACCGACCTCGGGCTTGGCCACTGCGTCCTGCTTCGTATTCTGCTGAGGAAACGGGGGCAGCCACGTCTTCCCTCCCCTGCGCCCGCTCTCTGCATCACTTCCTGCCGGCCACATCCCCACCAGGACAGACCCCGATGCCACCGCCTGTCAGCAGGGACACGCTCAGTTCCAGCACGGCCCCTCGCCAGGCCATCCCTCTCTACATGCATCCGCAAACAAGCCGGTGTCGTCTACACGTGCACCCCGCGAGCACCGCGCCGACTGGCCCCCTCCCGATGCAGAGACCACGCAGCCCGCCTGGCTCCGCTCTGCCCACGCTCTCACAGGCTTCCCCCGCGGCCCCACAGAACCCGCTATTGTCCCGGCCACCACGAACTACACACTGCAAACTTCCAAATGGTCGTCTTACCTGGTCGACCTGTGGCAGCCACTCACTGGTCACCCCGGCTCTGTGACACGCCCTCGTCCACGGTTCCCAGAATCCCCCACAGTCCAGCCTCTTTCACGTGTCTGTCCTCCTCCCGGCCTCTTCCTCCTGTCTATGCTCATCAGAAGGAAACGGGTGGACGGAAAAACTAAGCAACTCGGGGAGCAGCCCCATACGCGTACAGCCAACGTGTATAGATGATGACAACAGTCCAGCAGGGAACAATGACCAGGTCAACCGACTGCCCGCCTGGAAACCGGGCCACGTGCCTCAGGGGGACAGCAGACCCAAATGTGAAAGGCAACATTATACAGCTTTTTCAAATACACACAGAACGTTTTTCTAAGCAGCCAAAGGTTTCTTTACGGAAGACACAAGAAGACGTCACGGCACAGGAAAAACCTGATGAACGGGGCTTGATGAGGACATGTGTGTCCCACGTGTAAACACACGCAGGGGATCTGAGCTCCTGTGGGTCCGTAAGCATACAGCGAACGACACGAAAGAGAAACGGGCACAAGGACACAGTGGTGCCTGCCGCCGGGACGGTGGGGAGACAGGAAGCAAGTGGGGCCCCCAAACAACAGCACAGGGACCACAGACTGATGCCACGGCTCGGTCACCCCCCAGCCCCGAGCACGGCACCCCACCAGCACACCCAAGCTGAGAACCCCCAAACGCCCGCCAACAGCAGAGCGGTTTAAAACCCAGGGACCATCGCGGAGCAGTGACAACAGGCGTGTCGGACACGTACACGTTCCGTGCGTGACTCTCACGCTGCACATCAGCGCAGGACCACACACATGCCTATCCACGCAACCCCGCCTGGATAACGCTGAAAACAGGCAAGACCCATCTCCAGTGCTGGAAGCCAGGCTGGCGGTTTCCAGAAACAGGACAGAGGACTGGAAAGGGCAGGAGGTGGCTTTGGGGACCAGAGACCTCCTGCCTTTTTTTTTTTAATGTTTATTTTTGATGGGGGGGGGGGGGGGAGGGGAGGAAGGGAGACACAGAATCCGAAGCAGGCTCCAGGCTCTGATCTGTCAGCACAGAGCCCGATGTGGGCCTTGAACCCACAAACAAGGAGATCGTGACCTGAGCCGAAGTCTGACGCCCAGCCGAATGAGCCGCCGGGCACAATGACGTCCTGCTGGGAGCTCGTTACACTGCTCACCGATAACGTGTACGTTTCTTAAACACGCTACGGTTTTTTTTTAAGTTAGGAAAACAAAGTTAATGCCTCAAAGTGGAAAATCATTTAAAAAATTATTTTTTTTCTTAAAAGGGAACTGTTTTGTACCTCTCCTATGTGCACCCCTCCTTCAACTGCAGGGTGCGCGGGTCCACGCGCCGCCGGAGACAGACGGGGATCAGCTGCAGCCCGAGGCCGCCTTCGCTTGCAGGAGCAAAGACAACATGATGATGACTGATGGGGGGAGATGTGGACAGCACTGGTCGTCGCCACCAAAACCAGACGGAACGGACGAAGGGCAGGGAGGTCAAGCCTGCCTGAACGGTACGCGAGGATGCGCACACGCACCCAGGCCGGGCCCGCGTGGCCAGGACGCCACGAAGCGCCCCCGGGAGGGGAGCGAGGAGGAGGACCTGTGCGAACGCCGTGGCGTCCGTGGACAGGCCATACGCGCGGCACACACAGGGCCAGAGCCCGGTAAGGTCGGGCGGGGCGGGGTCTTCTCTCAGGAGGGCTGTGGTTTCCTGAGGAGAGGGGAGAGGGTGTCAGTGGCAAGGGCCTGGTGGGGGTGGCAAACCTCAGGGCCACCTACATCTAACTACCCCAAGAGGGTGCGCACCCGACCGTGACATCACCTTGGAGGACGCAGAAACGAGGAGGCAGCTGCCGCTCACGACAAGTGTGCGGCCCCAGGACGGCCTCCAGGACGCCGGGGTCCTCGATGGCCAAAACGAGGACTCCCAGAAAGTAAAGGAAGCGTCTTCCTGTGCGGCAGGCGGGGGGCAAACCCAGTCCCTCTCGAGCATGCGAGCTGTGGCCGTCCAGCCCCCCAGCGTCCCCACCTGTGGACAAATGCGTGAGATCTGATCCCCAGGCACCTGCAACCCCATGGCTAAATGTGAACTCGGGCCCCGGTTTTCCCTCCCCTGAGCCGTGTCTTCTACTGCGTGCTCTGCACAACATTTTGCGTTGTGCAATCTTCTGCTGCCCCGTTGCCTCTCCTGGGGATCCCAACGGCACTAATCACCACTGCCGCTTCTTGCTTTGCTACATGGAGGAGGCAGGGGGGAGTGACAGCGACGTCACAGACTACAGAAGGGCTAAGGCCAGGGTCAGGCGATGCGGCCTCCGCTGCAGAGGGCCGTGGCCACCGGGAGAACCTCCCGGTGTCTGTTTAAGGCAGACCAGTTGACTCGAGCCCTCCAAGGAACACAACGGCGGAGGCCGGGGCCCAGGCTGGCCCAGGCTGCACCCGCCCAGCCCCTCCGTGCCCAGGACTGGGCCGTGCGCACAGAGTCGTGGTAACGCACGTGGGTCGAACACGGGCTCCAGCCCCTTCCCAACTCCTACCCATCCCCAACCCTGACTGGCTGCATGACTCTGGGCACGGGGCTTTCCATCCGAGCCTCTGTCTCCTCGGCCCCCTTATGGGGGTCCCCCTGTTGACTGCTGGAAGCAAGACCAGCTGTGCGGACCAGGCCCGACCAGCCACAGCAGCGATCACTGGTACGGGAACTCCTACTCCCCAACCCCACTGTGGACCAGCCGCACGGTCCCAGGGGCTGTGCCAGGTGGGGCGGCAACACGAGGCCGCACCGGGCACGCAGCGCCTCTAGGGACGAAGTCACATGGGACTGAGTCCAAGCGTGGTCTCTGACGAGGACCCAGGGGAGCCCCTGGCACAACAGGCCCCGGGCCGCACAGCTCTGCCTCCTCGGGGTCACCCTTGGTCTGAAAGCGCGCTCCAACAGCGTCAACTCGGAAGACGCCGGCACGGCCTCGTGGGTTTGGGATGACGAGCGCGGCCGGCCTTCACAAGAAGCCCCACGGCATGGCCTCGTCAGTCGGGCTCTACCCACTGAAGGTGCTCGGTGAACGCCGGTCTACTCTAACCTAACCCTGACACGCGAGCCCGTCCAGGGAGAACACTCGGGGCCAGGGCCGCAGGGAGGGAGGCTGAGACCAAGGCGTGACGCTCGGCCCGGGCCCGACCGAAGCCGGCTGCGTACAGCGGCCGTGACCCCGGCACAGGAGGGGGCCGGTCACACGGCAGCAGGCCACCGTGTGTGCGCGGTCCTGCCCGACTCGTGCAAAGAGCGGACGGGGACACGGAAGAACGCACCACGTGCAGCGGTGCAGACTCGTGCGTGTCCCGCAGAGCTCCAGGCCCTGGGAATGAGGACACGCGGGCCAAGAGAGCCGCACTACCTTCCCGAGCGGCTACACGGACGGCAGGCCCGGGGGCCGCACTGGAGATGGTGCACTGGGGGGACCACACGGTTGGGGCCGGGCAAGACCACGGAAACAAGGCACCCGGAGCTCAGCAAGTTCAAGTCGGGGTCAGGGTGACTTTCCCACCCTGGCCTGAGGTGCCTCCCGCCCACAGCACGGCTGGGAACACGGGCCACGTCCCCACGGAGCTCGCCAGCAAGGGCGGCCTCCCCACGGAGGCTGGGGCTGCCTCGGCCTCATCAGTATTCAGCAGCACTCGGCTCCCCTCTCTCGCCTCCTTTTGTGCTGCAGAGATAAGCAGCATTTCTCATCTCTGCTACCTCCCAGCTGCAAATATTCAAGACTTCCTTTCTTTTTACTTAAAAAGTAAAATCTCATTTTAGATTTGCAAGCCAGACAGCTACCCGTCCTCACTGCACTAATAGCGCACCACCCAGAGGCCAGGCAGGACGCAGAGTGGAGAGCGCATCCGGGGGAAAGTATCAAAGCCCCGGGAACCCGAGCCAGAAGAAGACCTTCACAACCCACCGGTCACGTTCAAGGCCCCCCTGCCTTGCCTCAGATGGGAAGCAGCTTGGCCAGCATGTCCTGTCCTGTCGGCAGTCCTGAGGCCACAGGTCCCACGGGGCACAGACCCCACGGGCCACCCCCTGTGGAGCCGTCTGACAACGAGGGCCCGGTGACAGGTGGTCCCCGTGACCTCGGAGTTCACACGGTTACTTCCGCCGGCTGGGGGCTCCCTGCAGGGCGGGACCACACGCTTCCTTCCACCCATACGCAGCCTAGGACCCTTTGGGGGACATGGGTCACTGACGACCTAGCAAGAGTCTGGGACGAAGAGAAAGCAAACACCAGGCACCGGCTGAGGTTCTGGAGACGGACGTGAGGCCTCGCCAAGGCTGCGGCACGTGGCCCAGGGTGCCTCGACCAGGACTGGCTGGGAAAGCGGGAGCAAGCCAACAAACCCCCCCTGAGCAAGGCCAGGGTCCTCGCTGACTCCCCCAACCCCGTGCGAGAGAGCAGCAGAGTCTTGGCCTCCGGCTTCTTTGGCGGGGATGAGACACTGAAGACAAGGGCTCAGCCAAACACTCCCGAGAAGGAAGCGCCTGTTTCCGGACGGTGACAGCTGCCGCCGGGCCTGGCTGGCACCCGGGGTCCTGCACCAGGACCCGGCCCGAGCGGCAGGCAGGAGGCAGGCCTGAGCCCTCCCTGCATCCTGGCGACCGCTGCTGCCATGCCAGCATCTTCAGTAGCCGGGGCGGCCCGGAGGGGCTAGAGGACGGATGGGGGGGGGGGGGCGGCTCCCCGCCCGCAGTGAGCCCCCGGGGTTTACGAGGGGCCCACGTGGGAGGGGCTCCCGCCGTCAGAGCAGGAGCCCGCAAGCGTCTCTCCCACAAGCTCACCTTCGGTCTGCAGACACGCCTGACAGGTTGACACCGCTGTTAAAATTTTACCATTTACGTAACAGCTCAGTTATTAACAGAGCCTCATTTGCACGTGTCAGAGGAAGAGAAAAATCACCTAATTAACCATTTTCCCCATCAGCAAAAGGAAGGGAGTCATGCTGCCAATTTGTTTCCAACTCCTCTCTCCCACCCTCGGAATTCGCTCCCTTTAATCAGAGAAGATTTACAGTCCTCTGCCGTCAGGGACTGAGAAGGCTCCCCTTCCAATTACGGGTGTCTTAAGTAGCCAACTTGAACGGTGTCCTTCGAAGCACGGAAGCCCGCCACCAAGGGGAGACCCGCATCCACCGCGTCCAGCAGACGCAGACAGCTCTGCCCCTGAAGGACCGTCCACGCTGGGGGCCACTCGAAGGCAAGACAGCGCCCGGCCGTGCGCAGGGAGACAAGGAAGAACACAGACGGCCTTCCCCATCAGCCCGCCCAGGGGAGCAACTGTTCCGATGCTGGTCTGCCGGGCCACGCGGCCCCAAGCCAGCACGGTGCCTGACGGCTCGATGGCAGCAGGAAAGGGGGGCACCTCCCCAGCATGGGGCAGGCAGCAGAGGGAGCCCGGAAGGCCCCGTTCACCCGGAGCCTTGCACCTCCGATGTGGTCCTCTCAGGGCCTCAGACTCCTCTTCTGGAACACAGGACACAAGACAGAATCGCCAACGGGAGTGAGGACAACACCGCGGGGTCACACTCCAGGCCCCACGTGCACAGCCACCGGGAACCCAGCGTTGCAGGCTTGGCCCTTGGCCACACCGGGTTCTCCCCTGCCCTCCCCTCCCCTGGTTCTCCCCCCAGGCCCTCGGCCAGAGACTCCTCCACACGTGGATTAAGTGTTACTCAACGTCAAGGTCACCCGCTTCCTCGGGGGGGGGGGAGGGGGGAGGAACACCCCTGACAACCCCCACCCGTCCTAGGCGGGCCCCCTGCTCGCCTGCGTGGTGTTCCAGGCTAGTCCCCCTCAGCACTGGTACAGCGAGTGGCTCCCCGCCGATCACCAACTCCAGAAGGGCACAGACACGCCGCTCGAGCATATGGTGCTCGGAAGCGCTCAGTGACCACGCTCCTGAATGACGATAAATGGAGGACGATGCGAGGGACGGGGAAGAAGAAACAAAGCTCACCGGACACCTCCCTCCCGCGTCCATTGGACGCAGGTGGGGTTCCCGGTGATCAGACAACAGACGCCGCCAGGAGCCCCCAGGGAGAGCCCATCACCCAGTGCACGCGGAGGCTCAGAATGAGCACAGTGGCTCCGGTACGTTCTCAGGAGCCGCAAACCACCTACGCCCCCAGCGGACTGTGGGTCAGGAAAAGACAGGGAGGTGCAGGGAGGGCACAGCCCTCAACGCCACACCGCAGACCAAACCACACGACGAGGAGTCCCCCAGCGTCCCGGGACAGGCTGACAGTCACACACGGTGTCCCGGACTCTGGGGACATGGTGGGGAGGGCACGGGACAGGGGAGCCACCGTGCACTGAGTCCTCATCACAAGCTGCAAGATGGCCCCCCAGGCATGGGAGGAAAGGCCCCCAAGAACAAGCAGAGAAGGACACATGTAGCCGGTGTCTGAAAGCCGCCGGGCAGGAGACGACGTGAGTCCTTCAGCTGCGCGAGCAGAAGCACCTCCAGTAAGATGGGTAAAGACCGGAGCCCTCCAGCCCAACCGCTCAACAGGCAGTATGTCACTGAAGTCACTGACGCGGGCCAGGCCGGAGGAGGAGCAGGTGACAGCAGGCCCCTCCCGGCCCTCTCCCAGGGGAGCCGTCACCGACTGGAGGACAGACCAGGACGAGCGCGGTGCGGCTGCCTGCGGGAGGCGGCCCTCCCCGGGGAGGGGCCGGGGCTCGCACGAGGAAGGATGAGATGTCGGCGGCGAGGAGGGCCACGCGACACGCTTTCGTGGAGCCGGTTCCCCTTAAGCCAGCTCTTTGGTTTAAATGAATTTACTCCTCATTAAATCCTTCACCTGAAAACACAGCCGTTTGATACTTACATGCTTCATTCTGACACCGAGGGCCTTCTGTGGGGAAGACAGAGCCACCAAATCCCACCGTAATTATCCCAACACAGGTGAGCCTGCGTTGGCGCGGCACACAAATCACCCAGCCCGGCCGTGGGGCCTCGGGCGGCCCGCCTCCACCGCCCACACGGGGTGCAAACGGCAAGCTCAGGGGCCCCCGAGCCCGGTGTCCGCGTAGTCCTAAAATGCCACCCAGAGGACTCCTCCTGGAGCACAGGTAGGGGACATCCCGCCTCCGGCACAGAAACACGAGGAGACTCACAGTCTGTCTGCAGCCACCAGAAGGGTCCTGCCTGTCCAGGCCGGACGCTGGAACAAGGGAGGGACCCGCCACTTTCCCAAAGCCGTCGGTGCCGAGACTTACTGCCACCACAGCCCCGGGCGGCTCCTCCCTGAGCGTACAACACGGGCCCATCTCGGGGCTTGTCCCGTGCAAACAAGGAGTGCTCCCGGGTGCTCCCCGGTGCCAGGCGGTAAGCACCGTGAAGGAGACGAGAGCACAGGGGCCAACCTAACCAAGTGGGGACAGAAGGCAGTGCCAGGGGGCCAGCCAGGCACGGGGACAAAACAGGGCGTGGTGAGCGTAGAGGGCCTCGGCGAGCTCAGGGAGCACCGGGGGGCCAGCAGGTGGGCCCCCCAGGTCAGAGCGGGGCTCAGATGCCACAGAGAGTAAGGGCCCCTCCGGAGAAGGGGTGTGGGGACAAGAGCAGCAGTGAGGGGGTTAGTTCCGCTGACGGGACAGGGTTCAGGCCAAGCAGAGTGGCCCTGAGGCCGCTACGTCTGCAGGCCTGTCACCCTGACCAGGCGGAGTCCAGACAGGGTGAAGCCCTTTCTCCCCACAACCCCCTGGCTCCCCCAGGCAGCGGCCTGTCCCTCTCGACAAGGCAGGACCCGGACCTCCCAGTCGCACTCCAGAGAGACACAACCCTCCAGACAGGGTCTCAAGAGCAGCCCGCCTCAGCAGCGAAGGCGCCCGGCCCGCGTCAACACCCAAGACCCGCACTCCCACCCAGCCCCACGGGCCCCAGCTCGGCCCCGTGGGGTCAGAGGCCCTCTCTCCTCCCGTCCCGCACCCCGAACACGGGAGAGGACACACAGTCCGGGAAAGGCCCTCCCCCCCGCCCCCAACTAGCACAGACGCTGCAGGAGCCCGGAGCGGACCCCTGTCCCGCACGGGAGGCCCACGGGAGCTCCGGAGCGAGCCGGCAAGGCGGCCACCGCCCGTAGCTCTGCCGACACGCCAACCGCCTCCCCTCTGCCTGCCTTAGCTCTGAAGCAGCCGGCAGCCGGTGTGGGTGCTGGAGCGGTACCCTCGGGTGGGACGCAGGACAAGCCCAGGCCTCCCCCTCTGTGGGCTCTACGAGAGGTTCCCTGGAAAAAAACGTCACTTGGCCCCGGCAGCCCCGCGTCCGCCTGTCCATCCGTTCTCTTTCCAACCCCAGAGGTGTCGGCTCACCTAGGCTCTCCCCACAGGCAGTGCTTAGTCTCCCTCCCATGCCTCAGGGCGCCACACACTGCGCCTGGCCCCTGCCCAGCTGTGCCTGGGCCCTGGAGGCCAGCGCTCGGGCCTAGCGTAAGCCCTGTGGATAGAGCGCTCCGCTCCTCTGTCAGGGAAGGCGAGGGACAGGCAGACACAGGGCGCAGGACATGCCTTCCCGAGAAAACCCCTCCTCCTCAGCACCCCCCACCCCCCAGACGGTAGGAGGCCTGCCACCTCAATTGCGATGTGGAAGCATCTGTTTGCAGCCTGTAAGAGAAAAGCGTCGAGTTACTCCCATCCGGGGGTTGACAAAGCGCCGTGGGTGACCCCACACTGCCAGATGGACGTGGCCCACGAGCCCCCTAAGCCAAGGCCCGGCTCTGATCCCACCAGGGAGTAAGCCACTAGCCCCCGCCCCCGAGAGGGTGCTGCTGTGGAGACCCCCAGGCCGGCCCACACCAGCCGTGTATAGGACGCGTGGAGACGCGTGGGGACCGGAACTGAAGCGAGCCAGCCAAGGACCGCCACAGTGAATCCTCAAAGGGGTCGGCGCAGGGACCCTGCGGAGGACAGACCCTCCACGCACAGGCCATCGCTGCTCAGCGCCCAGCAGCCCGGGCGCCCCAAACCCTGGCGGCCAGAGGAAACTATGGTGAAGCAGGGCACCAGGAGCCCGGCGCTGCGCCACGGCCGCGGGCTGGTCCCCGACGAGGCTCCAGCAGGCCCTGGGCAGTCGGGGTCAGTCAGACCCCGCTGCGGGGTGGGTGGAGGCAGACAGGAGGCCAGGGGGCTCCCTGCTCACCGCGGGGGCCTTGGCGACTCCCCAGGTCTGCCTTCATGCAGAGAGTAACCGGCCCTCCGCTTTTCTCATCTTTCAACGGCTGCCCTTCGCTGTGGCCAAGGCGCTGGGACTGGGGCTGCTCGCCCCTCCCCACCTTCCGGGCTCTGCCCGCCCTGCGGGGGACCCTCCGCTGTGAGTGCTGCTGGCTCACTGCTTCCTTGTCTCCCCACGGAGGGGCCAGTGCCCCAGACCTGCCCTGCTCGCTGGCGACACCCCCTCGAGAGGGATGGGCCCTGCCCAGGACAAGCGCGGGTAAGACGGCTGACGCGCCACACCATTCTCATCCTCGGCACCGGCTCGGTTCCGTCTCAGGACGAGACTCAGGGAGGCACAGGTGCCAGCGCCGGGAAGCGCTCCCACTTGAAACTGCCAGAGGGCTGGGCTGTCGCAGCTGGGGAGCCACGGCGCAGAGCCACGGCAGCTCCTCCACGGGCACCGGGGACCTGCTGGACGACCCGGCGCTCTGCCGTCCGGGGCTCTCCACCCACCCCAGACCGGGACGCGGTCGAGGGTCCCTGCTGCCTTCGGGCTGCGTCCACGGGCAACACCCAGGGCCCAGCACCACGGAGGAGCCGGCCCCGCGGCGAGCGGGGGACACAGCGCCCTTCAAGAGGCCCTGTCCGGCCACCTGCAGCACAGGGGACAAGGCTCCCTCCCAGGTGTTCAGATTACACCTATTTTAAAACCTGCTGACCACAAACCCCAAAATGGATCACTTTTAAGTAGAAGCGAATGCTGGAGAGTTTCATTACATACGATAACGTTTCTATTAAAACAGAACAAGCTCGGGGGCTCTATCAAACCCGTTCCGGTGGGATTCGTGTCCGCTGTAATCCGGCATTCAGGCTCCGTCTCATTAACATAGCAGGCTTAATTGGCGTTTCATGCCTGCTTTGTGCCTCCAAAATGAGCAAGGTGTAATTATGGTAAAAAGAGCTCTCCGCCGGTTAGCTTCTCATTCATGTCTTTCATAGCCTCCGACGAAGCACAGATGTTCCATTGGACGACAGAGGATGAGCGGCTTTCAAATGACTCCTTTTTAGCTTAAAACTTTATTTAAAATAAAGCGTTATTTAAGTGAAATTTACAACACAGTGTTTCTTTGCCTTTGTCTTACTTGCTATAGGGCAGTAACTTTCAAAAGCTGGTTCCGCGTAATTTGATTTTTCATTTTCAAATGAACATCTGTGTTTAGGTCTAAAAAGCTCTTTGTTTAAACATACAGAGCCCTAGGAAGGGTCTGAACAAAGCCCTCCTCTGTAAACACTTGATTACCAGGAAGGCCTGCTTTTCAGAGAGATCCAGGGGTTGGCAGGTCCGGGGGAGGCTCGTGGGCTCGCGTTCCTTCCAGTGGGTAGGAAACTTTCCTCTTTTCAGAGCAGGAACAACAAAGGCGCTCCGGCTGGTGACCGCCCGGGCTCAGCACTCCGCCCACGGTGTGGACAGAGCAGGAGGAGGGGGCTGCCAGACCGGACGCTCCGGTCTCCAGGGAGAAGTGGTCTCGGCAAAGGTGGCCCAATCAGACCCCACTCCCCCTTCACAGGCCTGTGTCCACAGGCCACAGGCATCCCCCGGAGGGGGCTTCGGCAGGGCCTCCCCGGGCTCCCTGCACCCACAGCCCCCGCAGGCAGGCCTGCCTTTGGAGACCCCGTCACCTCACACCCACCCAGACGGAGCCCTTGAAGGTGGGAGCCCAGCTTTGCTCCTGAACCGGAGCAGGCCCTTGAATGTCTATGCCTGGCACGAGGCCACCGGAGGCACGCCCAGGATCGGGTGCAGAAAAATGATTCTATGAGCATGCGACACGAGTGAAACGTGAAGTCAAGCCCCACCAAGACACTCAGAAATGGGGGGTCCCGGCGGCTGTGCAGGAACTCACAAGCCTGCGCGGCACGGGGGCGAGGGACACAGGGCCAGCCCCACAGCATCTGCAGCCTGCTCCGGGCTGTCCACGCACAGCACGAGTGAACCGCGTCCTCTGGACGCTGACACCGTCGTCCTGGTGAGCGTGGGAAGTTTAGCACAGGCTCACTGCCGCAGCGTGGGTGTAAATAGTTTGCAACACTTCTGTGTTTTTACAGCGCTAAATTTAGAAACCTCTAAATAAAACCCACGGAGAGTGTTGCAATAATATACATTTTTTAAACTCACTAATTGAATGTTGCCATTACAAGTGCTATTTTGGACCATCTGCTAAATATGTAATTTAGGAATTAAGATTCATATCTTACAGGATACGCTAATTATTCCTTTGAACGCATCCGGGGACTTCCGAACACACATGAGAAGTCCCGGGTGAGCGACAGTAACATGCCGTGTTCCACGGTGCGGGGTCAGGGCCACGACAGGGGCACCAGCAGGGGCTCAGCACAGCCACGAGCCATCAAAGCCCGGGGACAGATAGGCAGTGAGGGTCACGAGGCGGCACCTTTCCAGTCCCAGAAATGGTCTGTTCCGGACGGAAAAGCAACAGGAGATTCTCCGTGTTAATAAACCAAAGCCTTTCTCGTGAGGCTTCCTGAATGCACACAGTATTCACAAGTCCAACACCTTACCCCATCCCCAGAAAATAATCTCCAATAATAATAATCCCCAAATAATCCTAAACCCTCGTCTGGCTGCCACACTGTGAGTTAGTGACCGTGCTGTACCCCGGGCCCCCCACACAGCAGGCGCCCCCAACGCGTGACGGGGACTGTCCCCATTCGCGCGGTGCAGCGTCCAGACGACCCGCCGGGAGCCATGCCCAAACGTCAGGCAGACCCCGCGGGGGCGTCGTGAGACCGGGAGCAGCGCAACGGTCCCTCCTTTCACGCGATGCTCTACTTCTGTCAACACGGTCCGGGAAAGTTTACTTTCAGCATCACAGCACAACAGGGAGGCGGTCCTCACCACTCGGACCGCGGCGCGGCAGACGGGGCCCCTCCTCCGTTCTCACCCTAGGCAGCGGTTTGGTCGCAAAGGTCTCTCCTGTGTCCCCAATAAAATTCACTGTGCCAAAGGATGCATCGTTTCGGCCCATCACGATGCTTCAGGGCTCTCCCCTACGTTTCACCAAGCAGTAAACTGTCTGTATCAAGACCTCCATGCCGCCAGCCTGGGCAAAGCCCTCAGGACACGCCGCGGGAGAGACGCTCGGTGCACTTCACACCGTCCCCAGGAGGCTCAGCAAGTCCCCGAGATCCTTCTCTCTCCCACTCCCTGGCGCCCTGCACACAACTGGGAGACAGAACCCCAATCAGGAAACAGTAAAATATAAAAAGGCAGAGAAAAGGGGCGCCTGGGTGGCCCAGTCGGTTAAGCGTCCGACTTCGGCTCAGGTCACGATCTCGCGGTCCGTGAGATTGAGCCCCGCGTCGGGCTCTGTGCTGGCAGCTCAGAGCCTGGAGCCCGCTTCGGATTCTGGGTCTCCCTCTCTCTCTGCCCCTCCCCCGCTGTGTCACACTCTGTCTCTGTCTCAAAAATAAAAAACATTTTTAGAAGAAATGGAGAGAAAATTTTCATGTGAAGTCCCTACAGCACAATGAGACCAAGTCCTTGGAGGGAAAGTGACTTGAACACAGAAGAGGGGCAGAGAGGAAACACCAACAGGGAGAGACCTCACCTCGAGAGTCCACCACGTGCACCGCACCCCACCCCCCATCCCCCCACCCCCGCCCCAGCGGAGAGGGTGGGGCGTCGTCGGCCACGGGCAAGCCCACCAGTCAGACGGCGCTCACTGCAGCCCTCCTCCACAGCGCCCGCAGCGCCCTCACCGGACGACAGGATGACCTCGCAAGCCCGTGGTGCCGGGCACCTGGTGCTGGCCGGGGTCAAGGCGCTGTGCCCCACGTGACAGGGGCAGGGTCTCCCTCCAGTCCCAAGAGAAAAGAAATCAGTGAGGCTGCGGGCAGAGGGAGGGACGGGGAGAGGGAAGGGAGACCAGGGGCCTTCATCTTCCGAGGGATTAAAAGAGGAGGAACCAAATGCAAGCGGATGTGGGAAGTCCGAGGGAAGAAACAGGCTCCACTCGGTGCCCTCAGGGAGGCTACACAAATCCACCGTCAGCAGGAACAGATTTGGAGGGGAAGCACGTGCCAGCGGGGCTGGGAGGTCGAGCCCTGGAAACCGCCCCGCGCACCACCCACGGCCCCACGAGAACGGCTGAGAGCACGGGACCGCCAGGGCTGAGGGCAGGCCGGGCACAAGTGGCCGGCAAGCTCACACGCGGCGGGTACGCGCAGAACGGTCGGCGCTTTCTCGAGTGACACGTACGGTGGGAGCCAGCCTCCCGCCCCCAGAGAAAAGAAATCCAGTCCCGAGAAAAGAAAACTCCTTCACACGCAGCCAGTGTGGAATTCATTCAATTGCACCAAACGCCAAGGCAACAAAGACGTCCTCCACCGGAGAAATGGAGGAGTGAGCCATGGGCCCTGCGCACAATGGAGCACACCTCAGGCGGACGGGGCGGCGAACCGGGGTTCCTGCAAAAGCACCGATTCTTGCGCGTGTTTCGATACGTGCAAGAAGCCAGACCCAGGAGCCCACAGGCTGTAGGATTATTCCCACAGCACTCCGGAGACGGCAGGGCTACAGGGGCAGGACGCGCTCGGTGGGGGCGGGGGAGGGAGTGGGCACCTAGGGTGAGGGGCGTGGGGAGGGTCGGCCACCAGGCAGGTCTGGGGGCTGCGTGGGCCGTGCCTCACCAGGCTGGGGGCGGAGATGGACTGGGCTGTGACCGGCTGCACCAGGGATGGGTACGGAGAAGCAAGGAACGCAGGGCCCAAGCCGCGGGAGGCGGTGTTCCGAGGGGCGCTCCGCGGCCACAGACGGGAAGGCCTCCATACAAACCCACGCTGCGGATTCCCAGGCAGCGACCGGGGACGTCATGTGCTCCAAGGCTGAGCCAGGAAGGAACCAGACGGCACACGATGACGCCAGCCTGTCGATATATTGGAGGAGCACACTGAAATCACGGAGGTGAGCGTGACCCTGGGGGTGCTGGGCTCCCAACAGGGGTAGCGGGAGGACCCCAGGTTCTTCAGCACACACAGAGTTAAACGCAACGTGTGTATGTGCACAGCGCCAGGGCTCACCAGCTTGGGGCACTCATGGCGGGAGGAGCACGCGCACACCTCACACCCGGGCCCTCGTGCTTCATCAAAAGGAACCAGAGATCCTTGGAAGAGTGGCAGGGATCCCAAAAGGGGCAGGGAGAGTCAGAGCATCTTACTGGCCCAGAAAGAAGAGAAATGCTCACCCAAAGACGAGGGCAGATCAGAAAGGCACAAGAGCCAGGGCGCCTGGGTGGCTCACTCGGTCAAGTGTCCGACTCTTGATTTCGGCTCAGGTCACGATCTCACGGTTCATGAGATTGAGCCCCGTGTCTGGCTCTGTGCCGACAGTGCAGAGTCTGCTTGGGATTCTCTCTCTCCCTCTCTCTCTGCACCTCCTCCACTCACTCTCTAAATAAATAAGTAAGTAAACAAGCTTGAAAAAAAAAAAAAAAAAGGCACAAGAGCCAACAGAAAGACCTCCCAGTGACCTGAGCTAAAACCTTCTGGGCAAAACAAATCAGTACAATGCTATCTGTAGTCCAAAGTGACATAAACGTCCCCAAGTCCGTAGAGCTAAACCGAGAAGGGCACGACTCCTTACCCAAGAATCCCATTAATCAACGTGGAAGAAACGGGACAGAGAGCAAGTCACCCGCCGCACCACAGCAGTAAGTGCTGCACACAGGATCCTCCGACGGACGCTCAGAGTTAGTAAGACGTGGAGAGCAAACGGGCTGTTGACACCCAAAGGCCTCTCCCGAGGCAGTTATTACTCACGAAGGAAACGCCCCAGCCTCGCGGCGGGAAGACACGCAATCAAGGCCGACGGGACAGGTGGGCACCACCGTGCGCCCCGCCACCGCGCTCTGCGGAGGCACAGCCTGGCTTTTGTGGTTTTCTGCCCCAAAATGCATACCCTCGATCGAATCATGATGAAAACTCAGGCCCCAACCTCAGGACGTTCTACAAAATACCCGGGCGTGTTCCTCGTGAAGACCAGGAAAGACGGAGAGGCCGCCCCAGGTGGAAGACACCGAGCAGCAGGAGCGCACGTGGCGTGGACCCGGGGCCCCGGGGGGGAGAAGCGCACGGCGGGAGACCGGCGCTGTCCCAGCGCTTCACTAGGTGGTGGTGAATCACGATACAGCGGTGATGCAGGATGCCGGAAGGGGGGCGAGGGACGTACCAAACGCTGCACGAGTTCTGCAACGTTTCTGTTAGTCTAAGATATTTCAAACTGAAGTTTTTTCGAAGAACGCACAAAACACACGTACAAAAAATAAAACGGTGAACGACCCAATGGCACCACCGCCCAAATGCCAGGCCAGTGTGCCCTCAGGCTGGGAGAGCCCCAGGGGTCTCGTCACAGGAGGCCCAGCCCCCGCCCGCAGCACAACGCAGGTCTGTGAGTGGTGCACAGTGTCCTCAGCAGGGGCGACGTGCAGACACGGCGTGTGGGGAGGCACGTCTCAACCCGCTCTGGCATCCGTCTCCGGGGCTGCCCCCCAGCCGCATCACAGAGATGACGGACACGTCACCAGGCTGGGCACTTCTATGATTTGGACGGTGGTTTTTCAACAGGGCCCAACGGGACAAGCCTGGCCCAAAGCCTGTCTCCGTCAACAAAGTTCTCCCAGAACACGGCCAGGCGGGTTAGAACACGCACCGTCTCCGGTTGCTTCCGTGCCCCAAGGACAGAGCTGAGCACTGGTGACAGAGCCCCTGTGCCCCACGAGCCCTGCGTGGGTCCATCTGCAGCCCTTTACAGAAAAGGTCTGCTGCCCTGTACGCTGAGGCCAACAGGTGGCACTGAGCTTACAATCACAAGGGTCCACACAGAGGTTTCCGGGGTGCACCCCTGCCTTATTCAGAGCGCCTTTCCGGAAGTCCCCGCCCCCGGGACAGGATGCGCCGCGGTCCCGGGGCTGCGCTGAGCCAAGAGCCGAGAACCGGGGCCGTGGCAAAGAGAAGACACCGTGGACCAACCGGGTTACAGCACTTGTCTTCTTGTCCGCGGCCACCTGCTCGCCCCAGCTCACGCCCAGAGACACAAGGTGGGGGCCGCGTGGCCGGACGCCGGCCTGCAATGCTCTCAACCACCTCGCGACACACTCAGGTGGTGAGCCCAGCCCGTCAGGCCACAGGCCTGGCCTCCAACCCTGCAGCCACGTGCCCAGCCTCAGCCGGGAGGAGGCGGGACCCCACCTTGGGGGACAGGAGGCAGTGAGTGGCCAATCAGGCGACACTTTGGATGGTCCGGGAAGAGGAACCGTGGGGCTGACCCAGGAAAGCGCCGTGGGGGATGGGGCCGTGCACAAGAGCCTTGGAGGAGGAGGCGCATCTGGGAACCAGGAGATCCCCTCCCTAAGCACACCCCTTTCAGCCGTCCCCACCCCCGGGGGACAGAAGAGTGGCCCGCAGTCTTGGCACACCACCTGCTTCTTGACCCGACACCCTGCTTCTCTGCGCGCACAGGAAGGACTTAACATTATCTGCTGACGTCTGACGGCTCCCGGGGGACCCTACCCCCACCCCACGTGCCTTCCACGGTCCAGCAAACCCCTGTCCACACTAGCAGGAGCCAGCTCAGCACAGTGCAGCTAACACACCAGTGCGGCCTGCGCTCCAGGAGTCACGACGCACTGCGACAGCCCCGTGACGAGTACGGGCAGGGGGATTAGCAAGTGACAGGTCCTAAGCATGAAGCGTCCGGTTATCAGTGGGGCACCACAGCCTCTGAGGCAAAATATTTCATTTTTATGTGCCAGCCCGCCAAGAATTCCAGGGTGCTCAGCACCCCAGCCCTGTGCACGGCAGCCCCTGGGGGCACCTCCTCCCCCACCCCCACACTTCCCAGCAGGCCGTGGGCAGCAGCTTCCAAACACCAGGGCAAGACCACTCCACCCAACTCCGAGAGCCCCCGCCCCCCCCCCCCACAGTCCCGCTTAGGCCCCCAGCACAGACCCACACCAGAGCGCCTGCCAGGACTGAACGGCCTGCCTCTGGCCTGTCCGTCCCTGGCCTGGAGTGAACTGAACCACGGGCCAGAGAACAGAGACACCTCGAGCCTTGCTGGGGCCCGGTCCCGGAACTTGACCTGCACCCAACACACAGGGTGTGGCCGTGGCCCCCAGTCTGACCCGCACACTGTGGAGGCCGGGCCCCCCCTCCCTCCTCACAAGCAGGGCTTCTCACTGCGTGCGAGCAGACTGTCACAGGCGGGACAGCCACAGGAACCCCGGGAGTGCACACACATCAAACGACCCCAAAAGGCACGAGCGCTGCTGGGTCCACAGGGGCCGAGGACCAGGGACATATATCTCCCACCTTCTTACTCTCTCCCAAGCCAGCGCTACAGAACCTGTCCCTCCCAACAGACCCTCAGAGCCCAGGCTTCCTGGACCACGTGATGCGGTGCAAACACACGGCCCTACTCAGATTCCGCCTTCCCTGGAAAGGTGCGTGCTGGGTGGTTCTGGAAGGTGCGTCCCGTCACCCCTGCTCCTCTCCAGCGTCTATTGCTCATGTGCTCAGGGGCCTCTAGGAAGCAGGCTCTGTCCCAAACCCGGCAGCCCGGCGGCCCTCCCCTTCCCAAACCCACGTCAGACCAAACAGGTTAAACAAAGGCCGCAGACAGGCCGTCTGGCACTCCACTGCTGTGTGCATCGCAGCTTGTTTTCAGAAGAGAAAGCTTCCTCTTCACGCAGTTCTGCGTCTTTCCTCTGCGCTCTTTGCAGACCAGGGCTGAGAGGCCGTTGGTCAAGACCCCAGACTCCCCGTGCCCGCTCTCCAGCAACCAGCCTCGAGGAGACGCTGCTGGCCAACCAACTGCTTCACAAACCTCTGCGTGGACACCCGGGGGTTCGCAGGGCTGCAAGGTGCACCCGGCGCCCAGGACCCCGGCCGGGGGGCGTGTCTACGAGGAAGGGGGTTCCCACGGCAGCGCCCCCGGCTTCTCTCTTCTCCCGTCCAACCCTCCCTCCTTTCCGTCACCATCCTCCCCCTACTTGAAGGTCAGAACGAATGGCCCCCCTTCCCGGTTCTGCAAGCTGAGAAGCTCCAGCCCCGAGGCCGTGCCCCCCACGCCCCTGGGGCCCATCTCCCATCACTCCCGACGTAAGTCCGCGCGGCACCCAGGCACGGGACAAGGGCTTTCCTCGGCCCCCAGCACAGCGCGAGGCAGGGCTGTCACAGAGCACACACCCGCCATGCTTGGGACAGAGCTGCGAGATGCCGCCCAAAGAGGTTCTCTGGTTCGGGACCCCGGGCTCTGTCACGGTTGGCCCCAGCCAACACTCCCTGGGGCCTCTGACCTGGTGGGAAGGGGACAGTGCCAAGCTCCGGCCCACACAAAGGAGTCAGCGGCTGGTGCTCAAAAGAGGGACAAGGGCTGGAGATCTGGGAGGTGGTCCCAGCCGAGACACAACGTGGCCCGGAACCCAGGGTGCCACGGAGGGAGGCGAGCCCCGCGTCCGCCGCCGGAGACAACGGCCTCTCCCTGGCAGCATCCACAGCCACGCTCCACTCGCCTGCTGGGCACCCTGTTCCCCTCTAAGAGGCCCATCCACCTCGTCTAGGGACAATCCTAAGGCGTCCCCACCCCACTCTCTAGTCCAGGTCCGACACCAGCTGGGCCCTCCCATCCCCGCCAGGCGTCTCTCCTGGAAGGCCACGGAAGCACCTCAAGTCTGCACAGCCCCAGGGCCTGCGGCACTCCTGTTCCTACTCCCAAGTTCTCCAGATCAGTGCCCCGAACCACGGGAGCTCAAAGCCAGATGTCCAAGAGCCTCCCCCCGCAGCACCGTGCTCCCGGCTGGGCCCCATCGACACCAAACTCCGGGACTACATCCGGACAGCACATCCACTCCCAGGAACAGCCATCGCTCTCCCGATCTCCACTGGCCTGTTCCCACTCCAACCACCCATCCCGCACGTCACACTACATAATACTTTGCAATAAAGCAGACTTCGGATCGCATCACCCCGCCACGCAGCCCCCGCGAAAAACCCTCCACGACTTCCTCCCAGGCTGGAAGTACAGTCCGCACACCCGGGGGTGCGTGCCACCTACACATCAGCTCCACAAACCACATCCTCTGAAAGAGGACCGTGGTCCACCGAGGCCGCGCACCGACACAACTCACAAAACACCAGGAGGACCCGAGGGAGCACCGCCAGCTGCCAGAACCACCCCTGAGACGTGGACAGACAGCCCACGGGGCCCTCGTGCCCGAGACTGGGGGAGACGCCTACAGGATGGGCAGACGCCCCCTCCCTCTCCCCCCGCTGCGTGGCAGGAGCCGGATGCCTCCCCTGCCGCCTCCCTTGCATGCACCCTGGCTCGGCCTCCCCCCGCCCGATGACACGGGGTCCTCCCTCCCTCTGTTTCCCCAACAACGCAAAGCCGAGACTTTTCTAACACATAAGACATTATAATTATCTCGGCACATCATTCCAAATTTGTAAACAGGAGCGTGTGCTGGAGACGGGGAGGGGAGGCAAGGGGAGGGACAGAGGTGGAGGAGGATGCCACCTCAAAGCCGCGTCGGGCGTTCAACCTGAGCGGAAGCTGCCTCCCGACGCCTCCCGGGCGAGATGGCCCCGGTTTGTGCGGCCTCCGGGGACAGTGCACAGACAAGGTCCTTCACTCGTCCGGCCCTGCCCACACGACCGTGCAGAGACCGGAGGTGGAGCCCAGCAAGGGCAGCAGAGCGGCCTCCGGCGTGGAGCGTAGGCCCCGCGGGGACGTGGACACAGATACCCGTCCCTAGGTGAATGGGCCTGCCAGGGCGGAGGGTCCACGGGCGGCTGCGAGGGAGACAGGAGGGCTGTGAACAACCACACGCCGCCACTCGGGCCGGCGGAGCCTGGGAGCACTCGCCCCCGCCTGGCGCTCCCAGCAGCACAGCCTCACGGCCCGCGCGGGAAGCCCAGCGGGTTCGCGGACCTTCCTGCTTCTCAGCGTGAGCGTCTTGGCACGGCGCGGAAGGACCGGGCAGAGCAGTCCCGGGCGGCAAGGGCCACCGCGCCCGGCACGTGCCTCCACCCGCCTCCCTGACTGCCCGTGAGCGCCGTGAACTTCCAGCCGACCGCCGGGCGCTGGCGTGCTGCGGGGACACACGGATGTGTGCACGGACAGACGAGGCAGATGGGGCAGGGACAGGAGGGAGGGCCACGGATACACGCACAGAGAAAAGCTGAGAAAAGTTCTGGAAAAAAACCCCAAGCTGTTAACAGCGATTGCCCTCGTGGGCGAGCCTGGCGGGTAGATCGCCACAGGCTTACGGGGGACGATAAGGAGTAATTTCTACTGTCTGTTTCTCATTAAATAACTAACTGAGAAATACACAAACATCTCAGTGCAACTAAACGGCCCTGGTTGAGGCCGACAGACGGCCACTAGCGAGTCTCGGGGGCCCTGGTCGCGTGTGACTGTGGACAGGCCGCTTGGCCTCCTGGGCACCAGGACACTGATCTCTCCCGCGGCCCCGGACCACCAGCATGAGGTCAGAGTGCCGGTGTGGATGCGGGCCTCCTCCGTCCTCCTTCAGCCACGCGGACGCGATCACCGAGAGAAGGTGGAGCGGGGTCTTCTCGGCACGAGGCAGGCGCAGGGGCACGAGGGCAGCTGGGGCCGGGACCCAACCGTGACGGGGAGCAGGGCACAGAGCACACGGATGCGCACAGACTCCACGCTGCCCGTGCACGACCTGTCCACTCCTGCTTCGCACCTCCAAACGGCCCAAGCAGCACGTTCTAACTGTTGGATCACCGCCACTTAAAACTCTAAACTCCAGGCACTGAGTCCTGGAGCCCCAAACACACCCGGCAGGCTCGCGCCTGCTCCGGCCGGCTGGGAGCGAGGCAGCAGAGCGTCTCGAGGAGGCAGCACGTCGCTGGGGCACTGACAGCAGCACCCCGGCCGGTCAGGGCGGGCCTCAGAGTCCTGCCCGCACACACCGGCAGTCACTGCCGGTAAAGGACAGACAGAACGTACACTCAGACGCACGCTCCAGAGCCCCACATCCGTCAACCAAGAGGCTGCTGCAGGGGACAGTCCCTGTTCCGTCCCCAGCAGCCCCGCTCCCCCCACCCCCATGGGACCGTGTCCACCACACCCCGGCCACAGGGGTAAGCTAGCAAACAAGGGGGCACTGACGTGCCATCCCGTCCGCCGAGCCGGCCCAGGGCAGCAAGGGACGAAATGAAGCTCAGTAACAAACCCCGGGCCACAGGCTCCAGGCCCCCGGCAGCCAAATGGCCAGCGGGCAGGGTGGGGAAGCAGGGGGGCGCTGGTTTTGCCCCCGGGCCTGTGACCGACCCCGACTCCCCAGCCACTCGCAGAGAGGACACGCTCTGGTCACCCAGGCTGGTCACAGCCAGGCTTCCTTCTCTTACGACGGACTCACCCACCCAGCGGCCCCAGGACTCTCTGGGCGCCAGACGGGGGTGCAGCCAGCAGGGCCTGGCTCCTGCGGGGACACACGCTGGGGAGAGACGGCCGTCCCAGGGGAGGCAGCAGCCCGAGCGGGGCGACAAATCTGAGCGAAGATTTATGGAGACACCTGGCGCTAGGAGCTGGACTTGAAGTAATTAAGCCTATTTCAGAGTGGGTTTGGCAGGAGGTGCCAAATCGATAGATCCCCTCCAGCCGCGTGTCCCTGCAGGTAAGGAATCAATCAGGCAAACGCTTCCAATCTGTTCCCGCTGAGCCAAGAAGCAAAGCTGTTTACCATTCATGCCCAGAAATGAATAAATAAAGCCACCAACTAGTCAGCACCCTCTGTTTCTCTGGCAAAAGCTTTTTAGTTACTTAAAGAAAGTCAGTGCCCCTGCGTGGTCCTCCATTAAAGCACAGACAGACATAGAGAGGCACACGCACGACGCGGGGGGAGAAGGGCCCCAGTCCCGGCCTGGACACTGCACAGCTCAGTCTACCACAACTTCCGGGCCTGGGAAGACAGAAGAGTGTCGGGGGTAGCTGCCGGGCGAGAGCGCACCATCAGCGGCCCTGCCCCTGCACACGGTGCTGGCAGGGCCCCATCTCTGAGTCTAGGAGGCCCAGTCCGGAGGGAAAGCAGCCCCCCTTGGGTCGAGCCAGCAGCACCCCAGAGCAGAGGTGCTCCCCCATGCGGAGCGGCCGCGGACTGCCTGGGGGAGGGGAGAGAGAAGCTGGGGGCAGTGCCACCTGCCCCAGACCACGGCCTGCACACTAGAGGGCTAGACTGATGGCGACGTGGACCACGGCTGTGGAGGCCCCAGCAGAGCCCCGTGCCTGTGACGCTGACATGAGATGAAGCGAGCGGGGCACCCCGCTGAGCACCTTACGTGTATTAGCGCCCGAACCCTCCCATGGCCCCGAGAGGTGCTGCGGGTGCCCACCTCTCACAGGTGAGGGACTCACAGGTCAAGCCCAGCACCAGGGACTCGCGGGCGCAGGACCAGGCTCCGGACCCAGGTCTCGGACCAAAGAAGCTTCTCTAACTCCTGGAGGGTCATCCCGAGAGCAGCAGCCACCTCCCCTTCAGAATCCCCCAGCAGCGGTTTGGAGAGCAGGGGAGGCCAGGCCCCCTGGGCGAGGCCTGAAGCAGGGGGTGTGTGAGAGGAAGGGAGAGGCGGGCGGCAAGAGGAAGGCGGCCACGCCCAGGCCAGGGGGCCCCAAGGAGGCAGGCGTAGGGGGAAGGCCGGGGGACAGTGGCGGGCAGATGCGAGCACACACCCGATGCAGAGAAACTGGGCTCGGCATCCTTCACAAGTCCTCGCACGCTCACAGAGAATGGGGCAGAGGCCGGCTGGGGAGAGCAAAGCGGTGACGGTGCCTTCCCTCAGCCGTTCAATCAGATGCCCTGAGTTGGACGAGATTGCCTACACGTAGCATGAACCACCCTGCACTCTCCGTCCCCGTGAGCGGAAGCACCCGTCCGGCTCACTCGGCTCCTACCCGGCGAGGAACCAGTGTGCAGGTCCTGAGAGCATCCACACGGGAGCAGATAACTCGCCAACCCTCTCACCCAGGCGGGAGGAGGCCGAGCAAGTCCTCGACACATCATCTCCAGGCTGGGTATGGGTCCTGCCTCAGTTTCCATCCACTGGCTTCCTGGGGCGCTTCGCTGGCACCTCTTAAACTAAGGAGATACTATCAAGAAAGAGTCCTGACATTTGTCCAGCCTGGAAATCTCAGGAAAACAGACTCCCTGCCTGACAAGTCAGCTCAAAGCGTCTGTTGAAAAGTGAACCAGCACTCAGCTCGTGGGAGGCAGCCAATTAGTACCCAGCCCGCTGTCCCTCCACCTGCTGACATGTGTGGTTCTGCAGATGAGAAGGGCCAGTGGCGGCTGGCCAACCCCTTCAAGTGGACGGTGCTCCCGCCTGGGCGGGAGGAGCAGGGACCGGGGTCTCCCACGAGGACTCTTGGTGGATCACTGTAAGCGGGCTCCTCGGCCGTGGAGGGGCACGGCCCCCCTTTGCCCTGGCCCGGAGTGGACAGAAGTGTGGCCCAGGGACCAAAAACTCCCCCAGAGAGCGACTCACAGAGGGTCCCTGTTCACTGAACCAAAAATAAAAGAGACCAGACCTAAAAGCAGGGCATATTCAAATTTCCTTTGCAGATAAAGGAAGACCCAGGCCCTCCCAGACACACACACACGGGGACCGCCTCTCCCACAGCAGGATGGACAGCCACCACGGGCCACTCCCCCACGCGTGGACCCTTCCCGGCGTCGCCAGGCGAGGCACAGAGCAGCACAGCTCTGCCCCGAAGGCCCAAGCGCGATAAGGACCGGCTGATGTTGTCACCCCCGGGTTTGTAAACAGCAGGCTGCAGTAAGTCGCTTCTGCACAGAAGTCGTGAAACACCCGCACGTCAGCCCCACATCGAACACTTGGCTTTAGTGAGGCAGGCGTCTGGCCACCGTGCCGCCCGCCCCTGGCTCCGGCCTCACCAGAAACCACACACCTCGCGATAAGTAACAGCAGCCTCACACTGCCAGAGACGCAGCTGATAAATCGTGTTCCTGTGCATCTAACAGGGCACTTCAAACAAATGGCGAGTTAAAGCTCGGGACCTGTAACACAGCAGTCGATCCGAGTAATGACGCACACGTTCCGGAGGCAAGCCGGGGGAAGGACAAACACAAGTGGGACCAGGACATCTGAGGCCCTGCCCCAGGGTCTCTCGCCAACGCTCCCATGGGGACGGCCTGCACAGTCAGCCACACGTGGGTCTCTCAGTCCCGCAGGTATCTGACGTGCCGTGGTGCTGACCTGAGTGGGCCCCTGGTCCCAGGTGGGAACACCCAGGAGATGTGCCCATGGCATGGCGTCACAGGACACGCATATGGGGCCCCGGGAGCGTGGAGGGGAGGCCCCAGTGCCTCTGCAAGAAGACGCAGAAAGCCACGTGGAGAGCAGCGAGAAGACAAAGCCAGGGGCAGGAAAGTACACAGGACAGGCCAGCAGGCAGTGGCC
>NC_064815.1:32649853-32663785 GCF_023721935.1 Panthera uncia | reverse complement strand
GGGGGGGGGGGCGGGGGGGGGGGGGGGGGGGGGGGGGGGGGGGGGGAGATGCAAGGAGAGAGAAGGGGGCCGGCCAAGGCGGTTCTGGGACAGGACAGTGTTCAGGGACCAGACCACGGGGAGGCAGCACCGCCCCCCAGAGAGGAGCTGGAGCAGGAGAAGGCGCTCCGCAGCCCTCTGTCAGGGCCCGGGGGACACCGCCATCCGCCGCGGCGCATTCGCCGAGCCACTCCACCCTGGGGAGACGCCCACCCAGCAGGCTGCTTGCTGTGAGTCTCAGCGCCAAATTCCCACGGAGCTGGGCCAGAGAAAGGTGTTCTGGGGGACAGCAAAGTCTGGGGGTGCTGGGTGGTCACAAACCCCATTGTCCTCATGGGCACTGTTGGCCCTGGGAATGGCGGTCCAGAGAGCAGGACACGGCAAGAGTGGTCAGCGTGGGACCTGCTCTGGACGGGCTCCGAGCACTGGCTACGTGACCTTGAGCCCTCGGCTCTGCGGCTCATGCCCAGAGACCAAGGCTGGCGGCCACCCCCGGCGCCACGAGGGTGACCCCGGAGAAGGCCGCTGCGCTCCTGACACACGGTGAGCGCCTGGTACACAGGATGCATTTCAACCACGGTGGGCGGATACGAGAACGCGCTGAGGCCGCTTCAATTCTTGGGATTCGGAATCTGGTCCGAGGCATTCCCCAGACCGGTTCCAGATCAATTTGGTTTCCGCGAAGCCAGATGACTATTCCTCATACATCTCTGGTCCCAGACTAATTATTTCGCATTTCTGTAAGCGAACCGCATTTGTCAGCGGCGAGCTCAGCCACGTCCTGCCGCCGAGGGCCCTCTCATCACACCAAACGGCTCTGCTTAAAACTGGCAGAGTGGTCAGCTGCGGGGTCCCGGGGCCAGGCTGCCGTCTGGAATGCGACACCGGTCACTAGGGGGGCCGGCGGCCGGGAGGCGGAAAAGCACAAGCCAGTCAAAGACCGAGACGGTTCGGCTCCCACAAAACAACCTGCTCGTCAAGAAAGGATTCGCAAGAGCACAAAGTAGGAAGGCTGCTTCGAGAAAATGACAGTTGAGAGCAGCTGGGGGTGATCTGCTCGGACGGCCACAGAGACCTCTCTGATGGAGGCCACCAGATCACGAGTCCTTAACGGAGAGCACTGCCCGAGGCACCCCGGTCACGCCTGCACGCAGAAGAGCATTAACCTCTATCAGAGACAACACCGGGGGTCGGGCCTGTGGCCTGGGCCGGCACGGGCTCGGGGACCAGCAGGAGCCCCCGAGTGGGCACCCCGTCAGCTCCCCGTGCCATCAGCTGGGCTGTCTGGCCGGCACTAAACCCCTCTGTCCCCCGAACTCGGGTAGGAGCCCGGGCAGCTGCTGGGATCAACCCCCTGCGGGAGGGTCCAGCTCCCCCTGGACCTCCCCATGCCCTGCAGCCCAGTCTGGCCACCGCCCACCCCCCAGGCCAGGCCAGGCCCACCCGCCGCCGTCCCCAGAGGCAGCAATCACTCCGCCCTCACACGTGTGGGGATCCATTCTCCCTTCCCCACCTGCACCCCCCAACTGGCCACGCGGGGGGTAAATTTGTGGGGAGCGAGGGCAGACGCCAGAAGGTGCCAGCGAGAGAGGGACAACCTCTCTCTCACGGCCTCAGCCCCAAGAGGTGTGTGCTTCAGAGGTGCCTCGGGCCATACGGAGAGAGCCAAGTGGGGCCACAAGGCCCGGCCAGAGCAGAAACGACTCATCACCCACGCCCGGCAGTCTTCAGGGGAGACTGACGCGAGAGGCCCCTGCAGAGGGTGAAAGTCGATCTGTGGGCAGCCAGCTCTCTGATCTCCTTTCTGGGCCCACAGCCAGCGGGAACTCGGCCCGAAAGCTGCCAAGAGCCTGGACTGAGTGGCATCGTCTCTGTGACGGGCCTGGCAGGACCCCTCGCAGAGGCAGCAGAGAGGGAAGCACCGTGTTCCAGGTCGGGGCCTGTGCACACTGGGTGTGTGTGGACAGCTACAGAACACAAGAGATTTCTCTCTGCGGGACATGTGCGTGCCCCGCCGCCACAGGGTCCGCAACACCCCATCCGTGGCCGTTTGACGGGCCACCGGCCGATGACAAGGATGCTGCGGAAAACGGTCTCCCAAGGCCCGGCTGTACACAGGACTCCAGAACGTGAGGCCCCAAGGACTTCCTCTCACACGGGGTGGAGAGGCCCCCGGTCCGCAGGGACGGCCAGGCCCACACGTGCGTCTCCCTGACAGAGAAAGACAACCAGAGTGGACACACCCTGGGGCCCGGGGCTCGCTCTGCCCACGGCCGGAGAAACCAACGGAGTTGTCTCTGCACACTCGAACGAGGTGGTCCTCGGAAGGGCTGCAGGGGGCGACGGGGGCGGGGGGCTCTCACACCGCAGCCCACTGCTCGGCTGACAGTACCCCCGGGGTCCGGCCTGCAGCACCACCGTCAGAGGACCGACAGACAGGCGGGGGGCGGCAGGCCCAGGGGCCTCACCGCGTCGTCCCGTCAGACGATCGGGGCCCGGCAGAGGAGTGGGCGAGCCCGGGCCCGGGAGACCGAGAGGCAGGTGCCCCGAGGGCAAAGGACACTGCCACCTCCGTGACCCCTCGGTCAAAGCAGCCCCCCATGTCAGCAGGTGGGCCTCCACAGGCACCACACCCTCTGCCCGAGGCCCAGCCCGACTCCCATCCCTGAGACCCCACAGCGTGCCCCCGGCCCACCCAACCAGACACGCCGGCCCCTCTCGACGCCCGCTGTCGCTGGGAGCTCTGAGCCTCTTCCACGAGCAGAACAAGGACACGTCAGCTCCGGCCACGAGCTCCACGGGGCTGCCCGCGTCGAAGGCCTGCTGGCGTCCACACGGCCAGCAGAGGCCAGCACGAGAGGGGGCGTGGCGGACAGATCAAGGAGCATCGGGACCGCTGGCCGTGGCTGCCTCCTGCTCTCCCTCTGGGGGCCAGAAGACAACTCCCGCCACCGGCAGAGCCCGCGACAATCACAGAGGACGCAGACCACGCGAGGAGAAAACCTAACACGCCTGGGGGCGTGACCTGCGGGGTGGCCTACACGCTGCGAGGACCCCCGCTGACCACGGCACTCTCCTGGAGGACCGTACCTATTCACGAGAAACTAGTAACTAGTTTTTGAAGGTGTTTTGTAATGAACACTAGGACATATGACAGAGGGAACTACACACAGTCACAGACGGATACAGAGCAGCTCTCCGGGGTGGACACCAGCTGGGGGAGCCGGGATGTCCCCGTTCGGGGGCCCGGGCGGCCCCCAACTGACCACGCGGGCGGCACGCAGGTGCTCCCCACACCGCAGCCGCTGCGCTCTGGGCCGAGGACACTCGGGACCAACGGAGACGAGCCGCGATCCGGGCCACCTCCCCGCCGCAGCGCCTTGCTGCCTCCCGAGGGGCATCTGGGGCTAAGCGGCAATTCTCCGCACGTGGAGGGGCCGTCAGCAGCCGGGGAAGCCCATCACCTTGAGCCACGAGGCCTGACGCGGAGCGCACCAGCCCTCCCCGGAACTCCCCCTTTCCCCAAACCCAGGCTGCTAGAGGTGCGTCTGTCCTCTCCCGTGGCGCCGCGAGCTTCCGAAAGGGAAGACGGGCCATCCGCTCGTGCTGGGGCCCCACGGCCGGCCAGGCGCGCACGGCACGGCCCGTGGTGGGGCCGCAGGCGACGGCATTCCCAGAGGGCTCCACGGAGGCCCGGCCACAAATGCTTACCGATGGAAGGGACTGCCGTTCCGAGGGCTCGCAGGCGCACACCCCCTCGTTCCTCTGGCTTTTATGAGAGGCTATATTAGATACGGCTCAAACATGATAAAACCTGTTACATTTAGAGCAAGAAAATATGCGAAGATAATAAAATTAGCAGAGCATAGAAATGAGGTAATACTAAAAACATTCTCGGCTCTCCAACAGAAGCAGACAAGGTACGGCAGAGACTGCCCAACTGAAAGGAATTTAGACCCGTTTAAAATTCAAAGTTTCAGGTCTTCTCCGCTGAGCCCTGTCCCCGGGGACCCCGAGCACAGCACCCGGGTCTCCTGCTCACCCTCCCAAACAGTGGCCTGGAACATTCTGGCTGCTCCGGCTGGGGTGACCACAGAGCAGCCCGGATGCATCCCTCCCTCAAACATCACTCCCCCAGGGGCTCCCTTCACCTGGCCCGGCTCTCAGACCTGAGGTTACACCGTGACAGCCGTGCTCATCGCTCAAGAAACGGTAACTGGCAGTCACGAGAGCCCAGGATCCCCACCCGAAACGCCACTTGAGACAAGCACTCACAACACCAGAGGCGAGTCGGGTGTTTTTAAGAGGCTGCTGAAGGGACGCGCCTCCACGCCCGCAGAGCAGAGACTCACGCCTCCTGATTCCGCACGGCCCTCCGGGCTCCACGCTGCCGAGAGCACGAGACGAGGCAGACAGGACATCCGTGTGCATTTGTCCCATGAGTCTGACCGCTGGGACAGCTCTTTCTTTGGGCCCATCTTAGTTGGTCTCCTTTTGTTTTAGATTAATAGACATTATATTTTAGGGCAGTTTCATTTTTGTTTTATTTTAGAGAGAGAGAGAGAGAGGGCGTGTAAACATTCAAGGGAGAGAAGCAAGGGGGTGGGGAGAGAGAGGAGAAAGAGAGAGACAGATTGAGAGAGAGAGAGAGAGAGAGAGAGAGAGAGAGAGAGAGAGAAACCCAAGCAGGTTCCACATTCAGCACAGACAGAGCCGGACGTGGGGCTCGATCTCACCACCGGGAGATCAAGAGAAGGACACTCGACTGAGCCACCCAGGTGCCCCAGGCAGTTGTAGATTTACAGAAAACTGAGCAGAGTTTACCAAGTTCCCGCAGACCTCCCACCTGATTCCCAACACTGACACAGCGTTAACTAAAGTCCATAGTCGACATGAGAGCTCACTTTTCTACAGATCGGGGCAGATGTGCAATGTGACCTGTCCACCTGGGTCATAAAGAACCATTTCACTGCCCTGCAAATCCACCGTACCCCCACCTGTGCATCCCCCGCCAACCCCCCCACGGCACCCACCCGTCCTCTACCGGCTCCCTGGCCCTGCCTTTCCCAGAAGGCCACTCGGCTGGGATGACCCAGGGGGCGGCCTCTCCAGACTGGCTTCCTTCACGCAGTAACCTGGATCGAAGGTGCCTCCGCGTCGTTCTTGGCTTCGCGGCTCCCTTCTTTCCGGGGCTGAGTAAAACCCCACCGCCCGGATGGAGCCCGGTTGTCCATCAGCCACCGAAGGGCGTCCGGTTGCTGCCCGGGTTCGGTAATCACGGATAAAGCCGCTGCAAACATCCGCGTGCAGGTCTGTGAGCACGCACGTTCTCACATCTTGGAACGTGACTGCAGGACCGCACGGCGAGACCGTGCTCGGTTTTGTAAGACACCAGGGTCCCTCTCGGAGCGGCCGTGGCATCCTGCGTCCCCTCTGCTCCCCGTCCCGCCAGCACCCGGCGGTGACGTGCTGTGGGCCGTGGCCCTTCTGACAGGCGGCGGTGGCCTCTCCTTGCTGTCTTGCTCCCCGTTTCCCTGACGGCACACGACGTGGAGCACGTTCCCGTGCGCGCCTGCCCTCCCACACGCGTTCTCCCCTGGCTTCTGCTCCGATCTCCTGCCTGTTAACTGGGTTGTTTCCTTACTGTTGAGCTTTAAGAGTTCTCTGCATGTTTTGGATAACAGTCCCTTATCAGAGGTATTCCCTCCTAGTCTGTGGTTTATCTTTTTACTCCCTTAACAGTTCCTTCCACAGAACAAAAGTTGATAATTTCAATTGAATTCACCTTATCCAGCTCTCCTCTCACGGATCATGCTTTCAATTTCATATCTAAAAAGTCATCGCCAAAGCAAAGGTCAGCCAGATTTGCTCCTGGCAGATTCTAGGACTTCTGTAAAAGGTGTGCACTTTACTTTTAGGTCCGTGATCCACTTGGGCTCACTTGTCACAAGGTCTGTGTCTAGATTTATCTTCCGCATGTGGACGCCCAGTTGCCCCTGTGCCACGCATTAAAGAGACCATCTTCGCTCCTCTGTCACAGGTCGTCTGACTGTGTCCCGGGGTCGATTTCTGGGCTCTCTGCTCCCCTCCCCTCCCCTGACCTGCTTGTTCTTTCCCCAACACCGCGCTGTCCCGGGCACTAGTGCTTGGTGGGGCATATTGGCATCGAGTGGACGTCCCTCGGACTTGGTGCCTCTCCTTCGGCACCCCGTCGGCCGCTCTAGGTCTCCAGCTTCTCGTGAACAATGGACTCGGCTGGCCCACATCCACAGAGGAACGTGCTGGGACTTTAACTGGGTTAGTCAAGTTAAAAGGAAGGGAGTGGTGACGACGCTGAGTCTTTCCGTCCAAGAACACACAGTCTCTCTGCCTTTATTTAGATCATCTCTGATTTCTCCTGTCACAGTTTTGTCGTGTTTCTCACGTGCACCTTGCACGTATCTGCCAGACGTACACCTGCTCATGTAAATGGTGCGTCTTCGATTTCAAATTCTAATCACGCGCTGCTGGTTACAGGACGGTGCTTGACTCGTACACGTCAACCTCGTGTCCTACAAGCCTGCCGTGATGGCTCAGTAGTTCCGAGACTTCTCCGGTTGAGTCTCCGGAATTTTCTATGGAGACAATTGTGTCATCTGCAGTTTTATTTCTTCCTTCCCACCGTACACACTCCCTTTTCCTGTCTGACTGCATCAGTAGGACTTCCAGCATGAAACTGGACATCCTCGACTTGTTCCCAATCTTGGTGACAAAGCCACTAGTTTTTCATTGGGATGAAAGATAGGAACACGTGAGCACGAGAAGTCAGCTCTCTGCCACAATCAACAGAAAAACCTGCCCATTCAAACGGCATCAGTCCCCAAAGAGCTCAAGTGAGTTCCGCAGTTGCAAATGTCTCCGAGGCCGCATCCTCTCACTGAGGGCCGTTCTTGGCCCCCAGAGGCCTATGCTCCCCAGGCACTCGGCAGCCGCCAAGGTCTCAACTCCAGTGGAAACCCAGTGGGAGCCGCCGCGAGCCCGGCCGGCCTGCCACACTCATCCCCCACACAGGAACACCTGGAAGGAAGCCCCACTCTGCTCCAGAAAAGCAGACATCACCTCCTTCAGACACCACAACGGGCGGCAAAGCAGGCCTTTTCTCTGAGATGCGGACGAGGAACATCTTCCCGAGAAAAAGCGAACTGGGCAGGTCTTCCCAAACGTTTAATGACGGTGCTCCTGATTTCAAAGGGAGAAACGTTACAAAATGCCCTCGACGCTCCAATGAGGAACTCAAAGAAACACCGTAGAGAAAAGACCAGCCCCGGGGGGTGTCCAACAGCAGCACGACCCACCACGAGGAGCTCTGAGCACCAGTGTGGCCAGGGGGCGGGGGGGGGGGGGGGGGGGGGGGGGGGGGCCGCCTGGCACCCAGTCAGGAAAGTCTGTGCGGACCTGCGAGGTCCTCCTCTTCTGACTACACATCTGTTTGAGGCCGGACTTTTTCATATACTTCAGCTAGGAAACCACAACAGACGGAATACGGAAGCAGATAGGAGAACCCAGCAACCTCCCATCTAAGCGACATTGAAAAGATGTGCACGAGTGTGAATTGTCATTCTTCTCACTAAATCTCACTATTTCAAAAAAAAAAAATCTTTTTAAGAGGCTGTGAGTTTCTGTTAATGAAATTATAAATATATTGTAAATAATCTCTGAAATTTAATTTCCAGGAATAGTGACTATCAAAAGACAAACCCTACCAACAATGGCTCTTTGTTTCTAATAATTTTTTAGCATAAAGGAGTCCTCAGACAGCAAAGGGAGGGCAGTGTGGTGTGGGGGCGAGGGTCTCATCTGGGTGGGTGGGCAGGAGTCCAGCCTCTGCCAGAGAACATGCTGGATTCTCACCCACCAACTCACAGCCACAACGTGTGCGTGCCCGTCGTGAACACGAGGGAGCGGTGTGCTAATTGAGGCGTAACGCGTAGTTAGCAAAGAGTCCTAAATCTCAACCTCTCGGGGAACGTCCCAAGAATCTGCACCTTCAGGAATTTTCCCGCACAAAATTGTTAAGCAGCCAACTGGGAATCTGTGCAGTTCTGGCATCTGGGAAGCATGGCGGAGTTCAGCACCACCTTCCAGTTCTCCGGTCAATTCGCTGCTGTCCTCCCTTCTCAGGCAGGAGCAAAGCTCCTCCCACGCGGGGATTTACTTGCTCCCGAAGGTCTGCAGCACCAGCCACAACGATTGGGCACCAAGGGGTGTTGGGTGCTTGACGACACACTGACCACTACCGCCCACCCGTAGTTAAAGCAAGGCTGTTCTCCCTACTGAGTCTGCTAAATGGAGTTTCTTCACATGAGTATCAGCCCCGGGTCAGTAAAAAGGGTCTCGTGACCCGAAGGAGCGATCCACAGTTAACCCAGCGTGAAAAATCATCGCCTGACAAGAGACAAAACGATGAGAGAGCACGCAGGTTCTGGAGACGGACACGGCCGAGCTCACACCCAGACTCCAACGTGAAGTGACCGCCTGACGGTGAAACCGGTGCCAGCGAGGAACGCGGCATCTAGGGCGCAGGTCAGTGCAGGGAGCAGATATGATGATGCGTGGGAAGCTTCTGGTTTCCGCCGGTGCTTCACAAGCGTACCCTTCTTTGCTCCCACTCTGTCTTATCCGCTTTTTACCAGGCTCAGAGTCACCAACCAACGCGCGTGCCAAACGATGCCTTCCGGCGGCCACTGTTCTCAAACAAGTTGACCTGAGCTAAACGTGCTCAACGGACGCTGAGGCCCCCAGCCCAGGCCCTCCGTCCGCGAGCTCCTCTACGTCCCAGTCTCCCTACGCTTTCTCTGGGCCAGCCTGTCAGGCTGAGTGGGTTTTAATGCTTTGCAAACAGGCTGAAAAGCCTACTGAGGCTGACTTACGACATCAGAGACTCACTACCCGGCACTCGTACATGAGAATCAGCAGGTGTGTTCCCGGGCTGTCTCCTGAGAATGGGCCAGCGGCACCTGGGCTCCACGGCCGAGCCACAGAGCTTACCGAGTCCACACAAAGTCATCAGGAAACTCGAGGGACTCGTCAACAAGAATCCCGAGTCTTCCTCCCAAACAGAGGCCCTGGGCTCGGGAACCGCGAGCCCCCTTAAGCCCCCTCAAGCCCCCTCAGACCCCCTCTGTTCCAACCACCACGCCACGCCGCCTCCCAAAGCAGCTCCGTGGGACCAACGTCACCTAAGAGTCTCTGGGGGCGGGAGAGAGACATGCTACGACCCATTAAGCAGCCGCGGCCACATAGCGCGCAGGGAGGCCGAAGCCGGGCTCGGAGAGGACGGGCGCGGGACAGATCTCGTCGCCGGGGGAGCTCCCCACGCACACTATTTACGAGTTGTCCCGCCGGCCCCCCGCTTGCTGCGCTCCCAGAGCACGCAGAGCAGAGACGGTCTCCCCGCGAGCCCACGGTTATCCCAGGACCGCAGACAGAAGCCCGAGTAGACTTGCTGACAAAGGTGAGGGTCACTTTGAGGTGAGGGTCACACTGAGAGGTGAGGGTCCAGGGCAGGAACGGCAAACTCGAGTTTCCTGCTTCTGAAGATAAAGTCCAGTTCAAGGCGAGGAGGCCGGTGGGGGCCGGCCTACCGGAACCAGGGACTGAGTCAGGGCTGCAGGGACCGCAACGGGCAAGACGTCCTCAGCACCGGCCCTCATGCCGGGAAGGCAGGAACCGAGGCTCTGCCGCAGGGGCCAAGCTGGCACGAGGCCAGCAACCACGGACTCCGCTCAGGACAGCGACGGCCGCCACCAAGCGCCTGCGCAGTGTCGGTGACTTCCGCCGTGTTCGGTTCTCCAAGGAACCTGCGGAGCCTCTGTCCAGGCAGAGGAGGGGCAGAGGCTCCGAGGAGCCGAGGAAACGGAAGCACCTAGAATCTCGGCTCCAACGTTCAATAAGAGGCCCCGGGGAGACGGCCAGCCTCTCCTGTCACCCAGCCACCATCCCATCCCGGCGGCGTGAGCACAGACAGCGTGCCTCGGTCTCCTCTCCCCACGTGCGCGGTCGGACCCCCGGAGACAGGGCGGGGGCCGTGGGTGAGGGTCGCTGTATGAACCCAGGCAGCGCCCCACCCAGTGGCCGGCCGTGAGCCGAGCCCCAGTCGTGGGGAGTGCACCACGATGGGCTCGTTCCGCCGCGGAGCCGGACTGAAAACGGCTCTCTGGTGTGACCTCCGAAAAAGGGAGTCTGTCGGCCACGAGCAGCCAGCCTCCAGCTCGGCCCTTCCCCTCCCCAGGTCAAGGTCTGCAGACACGGTTGGCCAATGAAAGTGTGCCCAGGTGTCCCCTCCGCCTTCCACTTGGGCCCACAGCGTGTGTGGCCCTGGGCGTCTAACCCAGCCCCATCTCTGCGCCTGCCCCTGGTCTCCAGAGGGACCGGTCACCGGGACAGAGCCCTGAGCAGGTGGAAAACACAACAAAAGTGCCAGAAAAAACTGTCTTTCAAACACTTCTGGAGGCCGGTGGGACAAAGGACACGCCCTGAGACGGCCCTCCAGCTACAGGAAGAAACCGGGGGAGGCCTTCAAGGCTGCGACGTAAAGGGGCGTCCAAGACCACCCCCCAAGGGTGACCAGCATGCACCCAGCACGAGGGTGTCCGTGTGGAGACCAGGCACCTGCAGCTCGGGGGCACGCACTTCTGACACCGCGTCTGTGAATCCGGGTGCGCGGGGACGGCCGGCCCGATGGAAGCAGACGCTGCCCGTCACACTGACGTGGGGCCAGGAGCAGGCGCTCACGCTGAGGGCTGCCGTCACGGTCCGCGGCAGCCCACCCTCCACTCGGGCAGGGCAGTGAGGGTGACGCCCAGGGGTCTGCAGCCCAGGGCGCCCAGGTTCACGGTCAGAAACACTGCAGGACTAGTCCATACAGACTGTGAGACCTCGTTTCTGGCTTTGCTGAGAGTGTGCTCTGCCCCAAGCGTCCGACTGTATAAAAACGTTGAAAACTTGTCATTTTGTCTTCTAGGCCTCTGTGTGCTACGTACGAAGGCCCTGCCTGAGACGAGAAAAAAATACCGTGAAAACAAGAAGGAGCCCAGCGGCCAGGAAGCACTGCGCTCCCGGCTGGCCCCGTCAGCGACCCAGGGCGCAGTCGAGCCAGGCTTCCCTCCTCAGCCTCAGTCGCCCTGGCTGCTCCAAGGACCTTCCAGAGCGGAGTTCTCTCGTTCGGGCTCTAAGGAGCCCTCGTTTGCCTACTCCGCACCACACTGACCATTGGGCAGGCCGCCGTGGCCACGACTCTGGGGGTTCAGAAGCCCGGACAGCCCGTGAGCTGTCTCCGTGAGCCAATCTCGGCGTCCACGCAAGACCCCAAGGCCGATGGACGTCCAGGGCACCCTGCTCCTCGCCGGTCCTCGGTGACTCCACTCAGCTCCCCACCACCCGAACGTCCCGGAAGCTCGGCCAAGCTGACCGGCGCCCGAACTCAGGGAAACAGGAGTACCAGCGGGTCTACGACCAGCCCCAGGCCAGCACCTCACACACCCCTAAAATCATGACCCGAAGGAGTGGACAGGCGCCTGGCCCCTCCCCACAGACGGGAGGAGGGCGACCGGCTCTGTCCAAGTCCCGCGCCGTCGGCAGAGCGGGAACACCGCCGCCGCCTCACCCGGGGCTGGGTCTTCTCCCGCAGAGGCTCCCTCGGGTGCCCGGCCGCAGCCGGTGCGGCATGAAGCAAGGCGGACGCTGCCCACACCGCCAGGGAGGGCGCAGGCCCGGGGAGGAGGGCTCTCTGGGAAGCAGCCTGGGTCCGCCCGGAAGGCTCTCCGGTCTGCAGGGAAGGGCTCAGTCCCGTCTACCTGACGTTCTGCCCCCGCTCCCAGAGGAAGGCCGGGCCTGGCCAGGGAGAGTCAGAGGCGAGCCACGGCCCGGGCCTGGCAAGAGACAGGGACGCAGGCCGCGGGCCCCGCCCAGTGTGGCCGAGGGCACGGCCACCCGAACCCCTGACACGCTGGCTTCCCGGGTGATTTTCCTACAGAACCGCTGCAGGACTAACCGCCCAGAAAGAGACTTCATCTTGGGGATGAAAATTCTTTCCAGGCCTTGAATAAAAGGGAGAGTTTCACATTTCATCCACTTGCATGTCCCTTAACAATAAAAACTTATTTAAAAGGCCATGAATATGCAAATTCCGTTTTAAATATGGAAATGCAAAACACGTAAGAAAACAGTCTGGGCGTGAAGTATTAATGGCATCTCCTCTGGCTGACAAGAGACGATGCGAGCCGGCTGCTGCGGCAGGCTGACAACCCGGAGCTCGCGGCAGCTGGACGGCTCAGCCCAGAGCAGCCAGAGCCCTGCCCTCCCCGGCCCTCCCCGGCCCTCCCCTACTCACAGCCACACCCTGCCCTCCCCTGCCCTCCCCTACCCACAGCCACACCCTGCCCTCCCCTGCCCTCCCCTACCCACACACCCACATCCCCAGCCATACCTGCCCTCTTCTGCCCACGGAGTGGGCCGGGCTGGCCTCTGCTACAGAGCCCAGATCTTCTGACCCACTGCTGTCCTACACCCTGCCCGCCATCACGTCTATGCAGCCCCTCCCTGCAGAACCACAGGGCCAAACCTCGTGTCCCTGCCAGCACAGCCCCAGGTGCACAAGCCCCAGGGCGCACAGAAGGGGCACCGGGCCTGAGTCTAGACAGTCCGATGAGGACAGGCTCTGTCCCCCAAGGGTACAGCGGTGACTCTCCGGTGACTCCGGAGCACCAAGCACAGGGTAACCTCCTGGGTCACAAGCAGGACTCCAACAGAGGCCAACCAGGCGGCAACTCACCCAGCACAGTCCCATCGGGCAGCCTAGAACCCTTGGGTCTGCGTGTGGAGCGAAGGGCCTGGAGGCTGGCCCGAGGTGACACACGTGTACACGCGCCCACGCGCCACCCCCACGGAGCAGCACACCTTGAGTGCGGCCACCCCAGGTGAGGGCCCCGCCAGCGGGAGGCTGATGACTCCCGACCACACCGCCAATCCCCCTACGGAAAATCCTGCCACCCTCCGTCCAGAGAGCTCAGGGGACTTCGGGGACCCTCTCATGAGAAGCTCTCTGTGGACAGGCGGGAAACCGAGGCACGGACTGAGAGCACTTCTTGCCTCTCAAGCTGTGGTCCTGGGAGCTGGGTGGAGACGTGGGGCCTGCTGTCCGGAACTTGCCTTGAAACGCTTGCTGACCTGGGGGCCATTCGGAGGCCACGCCACGGGCGCCACACGGCAGAGGAGCCAGCGAGGTCTCCAGCCCCAAAAGCTGCCACGGCCAGCACAGCTCCACACGCACGCCCTGATTTGCGCTCTGCGCGGCCCGTGAGAAGCACCGATCCCCACGACGACGCGCGGCTCCGTCGTCCAGCTTGTCGGAAGACTTAAATGACACGTCCCCAGACCCAGACCCAGGCCCTAGACTCGGCTCCCTGAGGATGTCCCCCTACACCCGCCCCTGTGCCAGGCTGGCACCACCAGGAAACCCTCGGGACCTCAGACTGGGCTCTCTCCCAGGGGTGAGGGGCCTCGGCCTCCGGACGGGAGCTGGACAGTCACGGTCCGGATGATGGGGGCAAGTCCTATGCTCCCTGGACGAGCCGGAGAGGGTGTCAGTCGAAGGTCTGCGCCCCCCAGGAGGCCTCGAGGCGCCCGCCCTGCGGGTCTCGCCAACACCGGACAGGAGACTGCCGGAAGCACCGCAGCCCGCGGCTCCAGGAGAGGCAACAGGGAAGACGCCCGCCGCCTGCCACCTGCAACGCTCCCCTCACGCTCCCCCCTCCTCCCTCCCCCTCTCTAATTGGCCACAGGATTTATAGGCTTGGGAGCGGCAGTCCTGCGGGGGGGGGGGGGGGGGGGGGGGGGGGGGGGGGGGGGGGGCGG
>NC_064815.1:32648818-32649753 GCF_023721935.1 Panthera uncia | reverse complement strand
GGGGGGGGGGGGGGGGGGGGGGGGGGGAGGGAGGCCGTGGAGGAGGCTCGAGGACCAGCGGGCACAAGAGGCTTCCAGAGCGGCGGGCACCACCTCACGTCCAAACACGGGCACTGCAGGCAGGTGCCGGCACCCCTCGGCCGGACGGCGTGGAAGGGGAGGCCCAGCGTCCCTCCGTTCAGCCTCGACGGGCACAGAGGTTCCTGGGTTCTCTTTCTCCTGCTGACGGGCCCAAGAAGGGAGCGGGTTTGAGAACCAACGTGACGGGCGGCTGCAGGCCGACCCCGTGCAGGAATGCAGCAGTCCCGCAGCGACCACACACACCTGCCCTGCCCCAACCGCCTCAAAGGACCAGCTCACGTCCCCTCAGGCGGCCGAGGGTTGGGGCGCCGCCACGGCTGAGGGGAGGAGAGAGGCCTGTGTGGACACGCGTGTACCAGACACGAGAGCTTCCGGAAGGGGCTGTAAACACAGACTGGGAACCTGCCTGGGCTCGTACACAGAGAAAGGCTGCCTCTCACTGGGCCCGGACAGCTGGCTGGTGCTGTGCTCGGTAGAGGCGTGTCACCCACCCCTGGAACGTAGGCACTGTCACGACCTCCATTCCAAAGAGGAAGAAAATGAAGTCCGTGTGGGCAGCCTCGACTCACGTGGGCTGACACACATATCCCACCTCCCCGGCCACCAAGCTGGCTCAGGCAGCGGGGCGCCCCGCACCCTGGCGGACACGCGTCTGCGGGGTCCAGCCTGACGGGGGCCGGCCCGTGTGGGACTGCAGGGGTCGGGGACAGGAGCAGGACACAGAAATCCCGGGCAGGTTGCCCCCAACCAGGTGCTCCCGGAGGACGGCCCTTGGGGCCTCGCCAGCAGCCCTGACCCAGGGCCCTGCAGTCTGCGCCAGCGGACAGAAGAGACCCCGGCCGAGACGGGGGGGG
>NC_064815.1:32622101-32648718 GCF_023721935.1 Panthera uncia | reverse complement strand
AGGCAGGCGGGACATCCCAGCTCTCATCCCTCACGCTCCTCACGTATGCTGTTCTCTGGTTTGTTTTTGTTGTTTTTCACAGTCCCGCCCAGATCTAACTCAAAAGCTACTGGGCCCGCGGAACGTTGCCTGATCGACCTCGTGGTCAGAAACAGCTACGTCTCTCTGACCAAACACCCTTCTACCTCTCAGAGCCTCTGCACCAGTGTGAGCACACATGTCCAAGGACACGTGCCTACACACGCGTGCACACCCCCAGCCCCTCCCCACGGGGGTTACCCACACCGGCCCCAGCACAAGCCAGCACTCCATCGGGCCTTACGTGGCCCGTGGTAAAGCACTCGATGCCCTTCAGGGCCACGATCTCAGTGACGACACCTGTCTGCTCGGAGGGACACATGTGTCACAGCCACCCCGAGGACACCAGGCTGTCTCCACTTGGGCATCAGCCGCAAACGGAGCAGGAAGAGCCTTTCCGGGAGCCGTTAAGGGGAATTACAAAACTCACCACTTAGAATAAAGCAAAGCAGCCAAGTTTACCCTCTAGTGGGACGTGTGGGAATGGCTTCAAGCCACTCAGGCGGCACAGCGTGAGGGACAGCAGACCACGGCGAGAGCTGGCCGCACCACGGCCGGGACGAGGCGTCGGGAGTCAGGGGGCAGCGCCGGGCCCGCTGCGGGCCACACAGGTGCCCACGCACCCTCCCACCCCACCCCCGACTGCCGCTGCATCTGGCCACCGGGCGGGGGCAAGGACGCGAGGACACGGGCACACGATGGTGACGGAAGGGGTGAGAGAAGCAGGACCCCGAGGGCGGCAACGGGCCACGGTCCTCCTGGCGGGGGAAACGGAATGTCCCAGAAGGTTTCTCACGGCAGAGGCCGCCCGAGGGACGTGATCTGTCTGACATGCGTCTCCAGGGGAGCCTCCTACACCGACCCCACGGGGCAGGGAGAGCGGCCGGGGCCGTCCTCACGGTGCGGCGGTGACACGGCTGGTGCCGGCGGGGTCGGCGCTGCGATGCCGGGTGCGCTTCGCAGGCGGAGCCGCGACAACCGCCTGTGGCTTCAGCGACTGAGAACGACCAGAGGGCCGCGCACCCGCAGCGCTGGTGGCACCCGCCTCCGGCAGTGCACGCGCTCGCCGCGTGCCCGACGTCACTCTGACCGGAACCGCAGCTGTGACTCCCTCGACCTAGACACGTCCCCGCGCCAGGGTCAAGGTAAACAAGCACGCGATCAAAACACACTTCATACGTGACACCCAATCCGACGGGAAGCCTAGCTGAGGCGGGCAATTCAAACGCAGCCGAGACCCGAGCAAAGCCCCGGGGCCAGCAGGGTCCCAGGCGGGATGACCTCTACCTGACCTCACGGGCTCCTCAACATAAGCACGTCTGAAGCGACTTCCTGGTCACCCCCCGTGGACACACAAAGCAGGCTGCTGTTCCACGAGCTCCCACCAAAACCCCACCAGTCTGGTTCTCTCGCCTGCCACCACTGTCCTTCCCACGGACCACGGGCCCAGCCCCTCCACGTCCTCCCCCGGCCACACACAGGAGACAACTCTCAGCGCCCTGCCCTCGGCCGCCCCAGAGGCCACCGCTGCCCCGTTCGCTCACCGGGCGCCGGGGCACCCAACGCTGACAGAAAGAACCTCCGTACTTGGCTCTCGACAGCCCCGTGACAGTTACCGCCACCGTTGTCCCGAGAGGTGAGGCAGAGAGGCGATTCTACTGCCTAAGACACACAGCAACTCGGTGGCGGGCCAGGACTCCAGCACGGGCAGCCTGAGCCTCGAGCCAGTGACCTGGCCGCTCTCCAGGCACAGGGCTCCCCGTGCACAGAGAGAACAGGTCCTCGGTCATTGTGAATCTTCTGCGGCCGTCACCAGCCCTGCTGGCCTCGGGACAGCTTGAGAGCACCATAACTCACATAGACACAGGGTGACAGAGGTGACAAGGCCTAATCATACTCCAGGCGGTTCGAGACGACAGCCCAAATGCTTCGCACGAACAGCAGGGAAAGAGCCACACAAAGAATTATGACCCTGATGCTGATCTTAACTGCCCCCCCTCGGGGGTGACACAGAACCCATCGGCCTGCCGGCTGCCGGGAAAGCACACAGCCAAGGGCAGTGCCGCTCGCAGCCAGAGACGGGCAGCATGTGCGAGGACCGCCCACCCACCCGAGTCCCCTCACCACACAAGGCCCAGGCGTCCCCAGTCAAGGCCCAGCGCTCGTGGCAGCGGCGGGAATGACCTGCTGGCCGTGTGCGGCAGGACTGTGACCCCAGGTGCGCCAGGGCTCATGACCCCTGACAGCTTGCGACCGGGGGCTCTCGGGAGGCAGCTCTAACCCAGAGGAAAATGCCATGCTTCAAACCACCTACAGCGACGGTACGGCCCGGGGCTCGGATGTGCTCACGGATGCGGCCCAGGGTCCCGGGACTCATCCGCCCCAAGTGCCAGGACCCTCAGCACGAGCCCGCAGGGCAAGGGCTGCGGGGCTGGTTCTCGAGGGCCCGTGGCAGCTCCCCCTGCCTCCACATCTGTCACAGGTGCAGATGCTCCCCCCACCCCCGCACCCACACCAGTCACAGGCGCCGTGGTCTGGGCCCCAAAGGAAAACAACCTCCCAGCCGTGGCCCGGCTCTAGAAGCCAGCTGTGAGCGCTGCACAGGTTGTGTACTGAGGCCCGGCGAGGGCGAGGCGGCTCACAACAGCATCCCGTGAGCTCTGGGCGGAGCACGGGGTCACAGGACACACCCAGATCCTCCACAATCACCCTGTGTCCGCGGCACACAGCCTGGGGGGGGAAGAGCGTGAGCCTTCAGCCTCCAAGAACCAAAACTAAATCTACGGCAGCAGCGGCGAAAAGGCAGGATTCCCTGAGCTGTAATTAACCTCCCGTCTGAAGGCACCACCAAACCCCTTCGCGTCAGTGCCCGCTGGTGCCCTGCAGCAGTCCGAGAACGGCCACGGAAGGGGAAACCGCAGAGAGCCTGGCCTAAGGGTTCACAACACCCCTCAAAGGGCAGGGTGCCCAAGCGCCAACCGGAAACCCTCCTGACTCCCGGCCCCACGCCACAGAGGGCCCCACGTCTCCGGGCGTTCCCAGGGCGCTAATGAACACTGGGGCCATTATCACACCTCAAAACAGCCCTCACGATAGACACGAACCCCACTTTGACGTAAGGAAATCAGAGCTCAGAACTCAGGGAAACGTGCATGAAACCAGCAGCGAAGTTCATCTCTACCACAGGAAGAAGAACACCTCCACCCCCGTGCAACTTGGGAGGGCTCTGGAAGGTTTCTGCCTCTGAATGCCCCAGCCCACCGCTGGCCTTGCAGCCTCCAGGCCACGGGCACGAACATCGAGGGAGGCACAAATCCCAGCGAGGCTGGCGGCAGTGCGGGACCAGGCCCGCCAGCAGTGAGGTACGGGCACACTCCGCTCCACTCCGGGGTTGGCCAGCCGTGGCCCAGGGATGTGCCTTCCCTCACCTCCCCCAAGTGAGGCGAGCGCAGGACACTAGAGCACCAGATCCTTCCCTGAATGACCCACGGCGAGGCTGGTGCAGCCTGACTCGAAGCCGCCACGGAAGGACCCGGTGAGGGACAGACCAGAAGAAATGCCTGGGGCCCAAACTCACAGGGCCCACCCTCCGGCCTGGGCACCACGGCCTCAAGTCGCTTGCTCCCCTGCTTGTGTGAGCGGGAAGGCCCTCTGAACCCTCAGGCCCTGCCCCCTGCGTGCCTGCACCTGCAGAGACCCCGCATTCTCGGCCGCTGGCCATGGTGCCTCTTCCCACGTGCCCTCAATTTCTGCTTCACTGGCCGCGAACGTGAGAAGTGAGGTCCGCCGTCCTGACCAGGCCTCCCTGTCCTCCACGCAGAAGGCCATGACCAGCCCACGTCGCCTTCTCGCCCACGGGACCAGCAGCTGCCCAGCAGCCTACCAGCATGAAGGATGCCAGGCCACAAGACCTCTCTGTCCCGGTCAGGAAGGGCCACATGTCAAGGGCCCCCCACCATCTCTTCCCGGGGCCCACACACGGATCTATCATGAACAAGCACAGCGGGAGCCACCTGGCCTCCCCTATCACCCGAGCGCTCAGCTCCTCCTACGGGGCCGTGGCCCTGGACACGGCCACGCCGTGACAGCCGGTCCGCCCTGGTGGCCGTGTGCGGACTGAGTGCGACACCAAGGGCCTGCTCCCAGGGACGCCTGAGATGTGCCCTTGCTCTGAGGTGGCCACTCACTCTCAGAGGGGACCGGGAGGACAAGGTGCCTGGGGGTCCCCATGGGGGACTGCTGCCTGAGACAGACTCCGGGGTGACTGCCTCACTCTCAGAGGGGACCAGGAGAAGGACAAGGTGCCTGAGGGTCCCCGGGGGGGTGGGGGGGAACTGCTGCTCGAGACAGACTCCGGGGTGGCTGCCTCACTCTCAGAGGGGACCAGGAGAAGGACAAGGTGCCTGGGGGTCCCCGGGGGGGGGGGGGGGGACTGCTGCCTGAGGCAGAGGCCATGCCCAAGCCAATCCCGAAAGGGATCAATGCAAAGGTCACTCCGCACTCACACCTGCAAGCCAGTGCGCAGCGGGCCCCTGCGCCCCCACGTCCCCGCACACGGAAGCCGGCCTTCCTGCCACCTCATAGCCGGGCCTGAGAAAAATGAAGACAAGTTTTCTTCCCTCTGACAGTTCGTTCTGTCCCAAATTCAAAGTAAAATGAAGAAGATCGTCTAGAAAAATGTAAAAGCTTCAATTTCAAGTCACTTTTAACGCCCGTTTCATCTGACGGTAGCTTTGAAAGCAAAAGGCAATCTTTACCGTTTGAGGTTCTTAAGCTAAATTGACGTGATTATGTCCAACATAACCAGATGCTTCTAAAATCCCATTTTCAAAGTGACATCAACCCCCAAAATAAGAAAACCTTCCCTCTGGCTCCTAATGAATCCTTAAGACGCCACGTCCACAGAGGGCTGAGGCTGCCTCGTCACAGACCCCCGCAGCTGTCCCGCCCCTTGAGGGGTCCCCGCGGGACGTGGACGAGCCGCAGCGTCGGGGCAGCCCCGTCCCTCCGGAAGAGCTCTGGGGCAGGCCGAGGAGGCCAGAGGGGGACGCGCCGGCAGTGGGGCGCAGGTCTCTCCTTCGTGCCTGCAGACGGGTCGCCAGAAAAGGGAGGAAGACAACCCTGGGAGAGCCTGGGAGTGGCCTAAGGACAAGCATTTGGTCTCCGTCCCCTCTCCCGGCACTGAGCTCCTAAGAGCCTGGGCTTCCGAGGTGAGAGGGGCATTTCGTCACTCGTAACAAGCCCCTCGCGACCCCAGCCCCATCCGAGCTAACGAGGGGACCACAGGAGTGGCTGGAGCGACCAATCACATACTGGGGGGGCTAGGACTTCCAGGTTGGGGACCGCAGGGTGGGGGCTGAGCTCTTCACCAAGAGCCAGCGACTTCAGCACGGAAACTCCATAAACACCCCAGAGCGGGGCTCAGACAGCTTCTGAGCTGGAGAGCAGGCCCAGGTGCTGAGAGGGGCAGGCCCAGAGGGGACACAGAAGCTGTGCACCCCCACCCCTCACCCCCGGCCCCCCCCAGCTGGCTGCTCGTAACACATTCTTTGTCACAAACCAGTGACTGCACGTGAAGCGATTTCCCGAATTCTGAGCTGTTCTAGCAAATCCTCGAACGAGGCTGGGGTGTCGAGGGAAACCCTGCGTTTGCAGGCACCCGGGGGACCCAGGACTGGAGACCAGGGTCTGGAGTGGGGGCAGCGTGTGGGACCGAGCCCTCCACCTGTGGGGTCGTGTCAGAATGGGGCGGACTGACAGAGCGCCAGCTGGCCTCAAGTGGCATTCGGTGTCAGGAGGAAAAACCTAGCACCGGAGAAGTCACGCAGCGGCTGGCCGGCGGGCCTCCCTCCGGGAACGGGACTCCTTCCTCGCTGTGCCGCCGCGGGGGCGGGTTTTCCTGTTACTCGCCACCAGGGGCGTCCCGGCTTCCATTCCTCTCTGCGCACACAGGGCACAAACACGCAGACGCTTCCCCCCGCCACCCATCCACCGCAGCCTGGGGTCCACACCATCAAGGGGTCAGTCGGAGCCCAGGCCACAAAGACAGGCCGGCAAAGACAAAGAGGTTCCCGGTCCAGGCGCACATCCTTCTCGTGGCCCCCCAGAGCACCAGGAAGGCGGCGGGCGGCCCGGCAGCCACATGCTGCCTCGACAGGGTCCCCACCGTGGGACAGAAACGGGGGGCACCCTTCACCCGCAAGACCGGCCCAGCCCCCGCTCACTCAGGCCGAGGGAACAGTGACGCACAGCTGTTCCCGAGCCAAGCCCAGGGGACGCACGCTCCCTGGCGCCCCCGCTGTCCGAAGCCAATGCCCCCCACGACCACCGGGGCCAGCAGGCCTACCTGCTGGTGATGACATTGTTCCGGTCCTGCAAGGCAAGTTCTCGCTGCTGCAGGTCAACAATGAACCTGGAAAGGTCTTCCGGGGTCCTGCGGGACCAACAACACACGTTAGCATCAGCCATTGCCCGGACGGGACCTCATTCTGTGAGTCCCAGACCTGGGACAGCTCAAGCCCCGCGCACCGTCCCCGGGCCAGTGTGGTGGGGGCACTGCACACGCACCCCAACCTGGGTTCAAACCACAGCCCGCCACTGGCCACGTAACATCAGGTGAATTACTTTTATTTGACAGGATTTTAGTTCACCCGTAAAAAGCGATCAATAGCCAGCCGACAGCGTCACCGTGCAGAGGAGGGGAGATGAGGTGCAGGGGTGCTCGGCATGGGTCAGCGTGCCCTCCTCTCCTCCCTCCTCCCTCCAACCAGCAACAGTAAGAGACACCCACAGTCTGTGCTTTGTCACGTTCAAGCTGCTCAGCCTGGCCGTGTGGGTTCCCCTTCAGGACAGCCCTGCTGCTGCCCCGTCCCCCACAGAGACGAGGAAGCGGGTCCAGGGCATTAAAAGTGCCCCAGGGTGCAACGGTCTTTGAGCAGCGCTGGACCTCAATCTGGCTCCTGGTAACTCAACACCATAACTCAGAACACAGGCCAACGTCTCCGAGAGAATGAAAACACCCAGCTCAGTGGGAACGTTCCAGACACAGCACAGAGCACGCAAGCTGGGGGCTCCCTGGCCTGCAGGTGGAGGGTGAGCCGAAGGCCGACGGACCGAGCACAAGGCCAGGCAGCACGTGCGAGACAGCACGGCCTCTTCTGTCACCAAAGGAGCCACGGGCACCGTGACCAAAGCTACACCCACAGGACTCGCCCTCCGCAGAATCAGAGTCCGTCACAAAGCTGTGGGAGTGGCTATTGGTCACCGTGGCGCCCGAAGGCCCTCTTCCTGGCCTCTCACGGCACCACGGTACCAGGCTCCCAGAAACACCCCACTACCAGGCCAGGCCCGGGGGCTCCGCCACCCACAGCCTTGCCTCTGGACACGAACCCGCCAACCCACTGCCCCCGGACTCCGCGGCAGGTCACCCTGGCTCGCAGTGCTCTTCCTCAAGCCGTATCAGGACAACCGGCACCTCCCGGAAGAGGGACGCTCCCCATCCCGCCTGCCGCGCTCGGCGTGCGTGCGCGGGGCCTCTCGGGGCCTCTCGGGGTCCGCCGGGACGAGAACGTGAGCTCCCAGCACCGGCGCCCGGCAGCCGTCCATGCGGAAGCCCTGCACAGCCCAGTCCTCACACCCCCGGGCCTCTGTAGGCCACACGCCTTCCACAGGTGCCCCCCGGCTCTCCCACCCTCAGTCACCCTCACAGACGCCCCCCCCCACCCCGAGATGAAGCCCCTCACTGGGCCTGGGGGAACCCCTGTGCTCCTCCCCACGAGAGGATTTAAGGGACCTCACGCAAGACCATCACCCAGGAGGGGGAGCCTGTGCCGGCCTTGGATGTCAGCTCCCACTCTTCTGGGAGCTTCTTCAAGCTCTATGACCTTGGGACTTAAAGACACTGGCACAGAAAGAAGGAAATCTTTTCAAGCCAGGAGGGATTTCTTTCTGAAACATCCTACAGAGACGCTCAAGCGGTCGTTCCTCTGTGCTACTCCATCAAAGGAGTGTGCAGACCATTACCAGAGCCACAGGCCAAGTTTACTGAAAACAAATCCACAAAAGACCCCGGCCCCCAGCCCGCTGCCGGCCTCGTCTTCCGCTCAGGCCCGTGCAGAGGACCGTCAGCAGAGGGCCACCCAGTCTCTCGGGGATCTGGCGGCGGAGGCGGCAGTCCTCTGTCCAAAAGGGCGGGTGGCCTGCGGCTCCCTCCCGCCAGAGCCTTCCCGGAATCTGGAGCCCAGGCGGCAGGGTCGGGAGCACCTGACAACAATTTGGAAACCAGCTTTGGGCCCTGGGGCCGGAACCCGCCCCCGCAGAGCTGGCGGTAGAGCCGGCGGAGAGCCCAGACCCACTCTCACCGGGCTCTCCGGCCTCCTTCCGAGCGAAGGTAATGGAAACGAGCCAGTTTAATGATGAGGGGAACACCGCAACGGCTCAGAAGAGGAGGAAAGTGACCTTAACGAGCCGTCCCTCTGAGATGCTCCATCCCACTGACGGCGGGCACCCGCGTCCCCTGGGACCCAGGCCAGTGTGCACGGGCCGCCCACACACGCGCACGCACGTACACACACCCGGCCGCGCCCAGGAGGCCGGGGTCTCTGCCCCCTCCGCTCAATACTCACACGGAGGCCATCAGGCGGCCAAGTACTGCCGGACTTCTGGGCGGCCATCCGGGTCCTGGCCCCACCAACGAAGCAAGCAGCAAATCTGCTTTCCCTCCCCTCCCCCAGAGAACACCGGGCCTGCCCACGTGGCCCCCTTCGCCAGAGGCGGGGGACGTGGGCGGCCGAGGTCGCCCGAGCCCTCGCCGCCCCTCCCGGAGCAGGTGGGTCGTCCCCGCACAAACCACAGGCACGAGGATCTGGCTCACACGCCCGTGGCGGACTCTCCGCCGGGCTGGTCCTTGGCCACAGTCCCAGCCCCCGAATCCCAGGTGCCACCATTGAGCCACCCCCTCCTCGCAGAGCAAGGACGTGGGCTGCAGGGCCTGCCTCCCCCACGTGCCCCACTGCACAAGACTAGAACGCGTGCACGATGCCCACACCCGCCCCGGCCTCACGCCACCACCGGACAGCCTTTCCCTCGGTGGCCTGCGACTCTGGCTGCAACGAGACCCAGGGCCCTTCTGGTCACTCCCAACAGCACTAAAAACCCAAAGCACAGAAAACTCTTGGCCACGCTCCAGAATCTCCCACCGACCTCAGCGACAGCGAGAAGGCAGGACGTCTTCGAGGAAAGAGAGCGGGTTCAGTCACGGTCCAGACAACCGCAGGCTGACGCGCCAGCGCGACAGGGCTCCTCGGGCCTATCTCCAAAGCCCCGAGACCCAGGCATGGTGCAGTGCGAGCACCCGACAACCCTCGCGCAGCCGTCAACCGCACGGGAGCAGGGAGAGACGGGAACCTGGACAACCGTCTCCTGAGGTGCACCAGCCAACCCACTTAACACCGTGTGGGAACAAGGACAAGGCACAGGTGACGACGACGGTGAAGTTGTCACACCTCGTTACATAACTGAGGAACATAAAGTCCAATGTGAAATAAGTAATCGGTACGTTAAACCGCGTGGAGTCCTGCAGACCCTCAGGTCTGCAGCTGATCAAAAAGAAAACACGTTCTGCTGGAGGACCACCGTGTAGGAGCTTTAGTTAGAAATGGTGCATGGAGGGCGATGGTTCCGGAATGTTCCGCACAAGAAAAAGGAGAGACAGAGAGGTGGGTTTTGCAACAAGTGGACACTCTAAACCCAGAAGGCTGAGCCAGGGGCAGGGGTCCTGGCTACAGGTGACCTCTCAGGAAGCTGCCCCAGCACACGGCTTGCTGTGAAAACACACCCTAGGAAAGGACGTGGGTAGATCAGGCACTTGAGGGACTTGAACTGACCAGGTCCCCTGGGGCACAGCTGAAGGCATTCGGGAGGCATCTGGGGGCAGCAGAGACAACAGCAAGGGTGAACTCGCTCATCCCCAGGTCTCCGTCAACCGGGACAGCTTCCCTGTCTGGTGTGTGGCTCCCGTGACCTGGCCGTGCAGCCCCCACGACCCCAAGGAGGGTCGGGCCGTTGGACAAGGTAAGAAACGTAACCAAGAGGGGAGTCCCCGCCCGCCAACCCGGAAGCACTCTTCAGGGAATGCGTGTCAAGGAAGCAAGGGTGCGTGCCTACGTAGGTGGGGTGGCAGTCTGTCCTCCTGTGGTAAAATACTCCTAACGCGACATTTACCCTCTTAACCACCTTTAAGCATCCAGCTCGGGGCATCAAGGGCCTTCACCTGCAGAACTTTCTCATCTTCCCAAACTGAAACCGGGTCCTCGTCGAACGCCCCTCCACACCCGTCCCCAACCCCGGGCGCCCCCGCCTACTGTGTCTGTGGACTGGACGTGAGGGGGGCCACGCGGTCCTTCTGTGGCTGACGTCACTGAGCACCGCGTCGGAAAGGCTCACCCATCTTCTGGGTCAGAGTGTCCTTCCCCCCTGAGGCTGCACAATACTCCAGCGTGTGGACCGGCCCTGCATTGTCTCTCCATCACCATCTCCCCATCAGCTGTCGCGGATGCAGCTGTGAACACGGGCGCACAGCTATGTGTTCGAGTCTGTGCTTCTGACTCCTGGCTGCATACACACAAGTGCGGTAGCTGGATCATTCCATCCTTGGTGTTCTGAGGAACCGCCATACTGCTTTCCACAGCGGCTGCCCGGCGCACTTTCCCCACGTCACCGTCTTTCACATTTAAAAAAATAAAAGCTCAATAATGGACAGTAAGTAGGTTCTCACATGGGTGCCGTCTACTCGTGAGACTTGCTGCTGGGCAAGGAGGGGGCAGGCGGTTGCCACAGCAGCACAGGGCACGGGGAGAACATGGGGGGCACACTCACTGGACAGGACAACGGCACACGCGGGGTTCCGCAGGTGGGGGCACCATAACGGGGTGGGTCATCTGGAACAGGAACAACGGTCTACATCATCCAGAGTCACTCCAGCCCACACACATCCACCTCTCAATCCATGGAATCAAAACCCCTGGAGATGGGCCCAGGACCTACAGACGAGTTCCCGTGTTTCCTACGCACAACTCAGAACCCTGGTCATTTGCAGAAAAATGGGGGCAATCCAAGCAGCAAAACTATCCCAGGGACGCTGCAGGGCAAATCACCAAAAAGGTTATGCCCTCAAGAAAACCACCCACCGGACATGTGACAAAACATTCTCTGAGACTCTGTCCACTTGATAGACAACTGCTAGACTCGGTAATTAGGTCCAAATCAAAAAGAAGAATCCCAGAAGACAAGGCCATGAACTACCACGGCCCTCGTTTCATGACGGGGGCACAGAGGCACAAAGCAGTGAGGCTGCATGCCCACGTCACACAACCCGCAACCGCCGGGGCTGGGGGCACACCTAGGTTGGTTTCGTACAATAGGGCACACTCAACGCCATGAAAACAGTAAGGAGAGGTGACAGGAACAAGATTCTGAAATGTTAACACGTGTGGATCTTTTGACACCAAAAAATACACACACTGAGAAAAGCAAAACCAGAAAGTAAGATCAACGAGATGAAAAACGCATCTGTGTGTGGGGTGCCCAGGTGGCTCAGTCAGTTGAGCGTCCGACTTCGGCCCAGGTCATGATCTCACGGTCCGTGAGTTCTAGCCCCGCAGCGGGCTCTGCTGACAGCTCGGAGCCTGGATCCTGCGTCTCCCCGTCTCTCTGTCCCTCCCCAACTCACACTCTGTCTCTGTCTCTCTCTCTCTCTCAAAAATAAATATTTTTACAAAAATTTTTTGACACATCTGTATGAAAAAAAGAACAGGGAAAAAATAGAAAATGTTCAAGAACAAGCAAGACCCCAAACACAGCAGCAGAACTCTGCTCTCTTGGAAAAGTTTCTATGCCGTAAGAATATGTTTCAACAAGTTTTTTTAGAGCTGTACGTCCAAGCTGTGGACACGGGGGCCACAGTGGCCAGCGCTGACCAGGTGAGACCACACAGGTGCTGAACGAGGGTCCTCAGCCCTCCCAGCCCGGCGGCCCAAGCAAGGAGACCGCTGCGGGGACACGGGGACCCACGCTCACCGTGGCGTCCTGACCGCTCAGAGAGGCAGGGCACGGGAAGCTCCTCGGGCCTCCCCGGCTTCATAGTGCAGGTCAGCAGCCCCGAGGGCTGGCCCTGCACAGCGCGTGGGGGCCCAACCTGCCATTCCAGAGGCCCAGGCCCCTCTCTCCAGCGGCCTGACCGATGGCAGCGGAGGAGGCAGACACGTGCGCCTCAGCATACAGTGTGTCATAGGTCGGGTCTGTGGGTGCTTGTCCGGCCAGGCTCTCCAAGTCACACGGGCCTGGGGAATGAGCACAGAGGAAAGAAGGCAGCCTGTGTGCCGTCAGGGAGAGGCGGCCGCAGGCGGTACACATCGGGTGAGGACGAGGCCTGGAGGACGGTGATGCGGATCCCTGGGACTCAAGCAGGGCGCTTGTTTATTCAGACCTTAGGGACCCCCTGGCCCGAGGGCAGGGCCCAAGCCCCATCCTCCAGAAGCACCCCCTCTTCCACCCAAAGGGCAGGTAAGTCTGGCAGGTGCTCGGGACACTCCAGGACAGGGTCCCTAAAACCACACCAACAACTTCACAAGTCCAGGCTCAGAAAATACGCCAATGACACGTGCGTGTACCTCCAGACCACGCCCTGCAAAGACTCACCCCCGGCGGATAGCGGATGTCGGCAGGCACCGGAGGACCAGGGCCGGGATCAGCGGTGGCAATCGAAGGGATCTTTGGCTTCCTGCACCTCATGTGAATTTCTTACGACAAGAATTCGGGTGTGACACGTACAAGTACAAAAAGAACGAACACCACCCTGCCACACAATGCACTACATGCAAAGAGCCGCTGGAAACGCCCAGCTGGAGAAGCAGGGGGGTGACAGATGGGGCTCACCCACATACGCTCGACACAGCATGAGCCAGGGCGCAGGGACACAGGGAGAAGGGCATCTGGAGGAGGCGCAGGGGGACAAGGCAGGAGAAGCCCCGGGATCCGGGGATCCAAGAGCCACACCTGCACCACCAGCCACCTGTCATGAGCGGCCCGGCTGCTGAGGAGCCGTGGAATCGGCCAGAGCACCTCCACCCGGCAGAACAAGCATTTACCTTCTGGAAACCTCCTGGCCTGCTGTGTGGCCAGAGCTGCTCGGAGATGTTTGCCAAGGGTGTTCTGGGGCTTAGCTGAACGCTCACAATGAGCGGGACTAGGCCTAGGGGTCAGCCCAGCCCAAGACTTCCTGTGCACACACCAAAAGGTGGACGGCCTTCAGAGGGTCGGAGGACCCTCCACTCAGAGAGGACAGGAAAGTGACAGTCTGCAGCCCGAGCCATGACAGCTGCTGCTGATGGCCCTGACTGGTGGGCTTCCAGGGAGGAAGGCGTCTCTTTGCTCACAGTGCAGCTGAACGTCGGCTCACACTCAGCCGTGCGTGTGGCATGGCGGGGCCGGGGGCGTGGGGGGTCACCGCACAGGTCGCGCTCGAGGAAAGGCGGTCCTGCCCGGCAGCAGCCGCTCCGAGGCTCGCGCCAGCAGGTGCCAGGGCCCCTGTTGAAGCCCGAAGTGCCAGTTTCAACGGGTCTAAGAGACGTGAGATGCAGAGAAGTCTGACTCCCAAAGTGAATGAAGCCTCCAGCTCTCTCCTAGGAAGCTACTCTCCCCAAGAACAAAGCCCCCAGGCTGGGGGTGGGCTTCGGCGGGGGCACGCTACAGCAAAGGGACGAGCCCCCCGTACAAAGTACACAAAACCGGGAATGGAAAATACTGCACAGGAAAACTCGGCTTAAACCCAAAAGGAGGACCGACGCTGACGACTGCAAAGTCACAGGGGCAGTGGGATGTCCCGTTAAGTCAGGTTTTTCTTGATAACGTGGTACAGGAATGTGGGGAGGTGGTGCTGGGGTCGGGGGCATCCTGTCACCAAGCTCTGAGTTGGGACAAAAGCTGGTATTCGTCCCAGGATGGGGAGAAGCAGCTACTGTTTTCCCGAAGAAAAGGATGAATTCTGTATCCTGGACGTGGACCAGGTTCTGATAGGGTCACCATCAGTGCCTGTCCCTGCTGTACCCAGCCCTGTGGCCACTGAGCTGGAGGTCAGACGCTCCAGAGCCAGTGACCACTGATGGTCCCGAGACCACAGGCACCCACAAAGGTCACCTCTCTTGCCCCTACATGACACGTTGGCCATGTGGCGGGCCATGGCCGTCGGTACAACTTCTAAAGCTGCCCATTTCCGAGATAAACAGAGAAAAGTCACTCTTTCCCCCACGGACAGTGGGCCGGCCAGTGACAGAGACAGTCTGTGGCTCCAGCTGCCTGCCACTCTCCGGCCCCACGCAGGCACCCAAAGGCCCACAGGACAGCCCGGAAGCCAGCAGATCCCCGAACCACTGCAGGTACCCACAAAGTCAACGAAGTCCGCACGCTGTCACAGACCGACCTCCCCACCGCCACGCCGCCCGACCAACTACTGCCCCTCAGCGGCCCTCCGCGTGGGCCTCCACCGCCCGTGCGGGTCTGCAGGCGGCTGCTCAGGTGCCCGTCCCGTCCCCCCTCTGCTGGAGCCACGGCCCCCCTTCCTCACCATTCTCTGCTCGGTGTCCAGCGCACGGTCCCTGAGTTCCGCACCGAGCTGGCTGCGAATCTCTGCACCGACACCCCCTCAGGGCTCCCCCGCACTCTCCCGGGACAGCCCAGTCCTCCTCCGGCTCCTTGCCAGCCCTTCCCCGCTGGGCGCCTCCTGCCCCGGCCAGAAACCCACCTCTTACGTTCCCTCCCCGCCTTGCCCCAGGCTGGACCCCCCAACATGAGACTCTGGGTCCTGCATTCTGGGGTTGCCCACCTGCCTCCTGGACAGCTCCATGCCGGAGGGCACCTGCCTGCTCCTCCAACCACACTCCTCTTGTCTTCTCTGTTTCTGGAAACCGAACGGGCCGGGCCAGCCGCCAGGACAAGCCTGTAGTCCCTGGGGCCGCGTCCAGGCCACTTGCCCCCACTGCTACAGCGTCAGCACAGACCCGGACACGGCTGCTCACACGGGCTCTGCCGCGACCGTCGGGTGGCCTCCTGGTCCAGCCCCTGGAGCCCGTACTGGCCTCTGAGCATCAGCTTGCAACTCAGCAACCACAGCCAGTCCTTTAGAGTGTGAGTCAGGTCCCACGCCTCTTGTCCAACTCGGCAGTGCCTCCACGACGCCAAGGAGACGCCAAAGTCGCCACCGGAGCTTACGAGGCCTGGCGCAGCCTGGCCTCCCAGACGCCCACCTCAGGGCCTTTGCATGTCCCGCTTCTGGAAGACTCTCTTCCAAGGTGTCTGTGCGGTACACCCCTCATCAGCTCTCTCGGGTCTCTGCTCAAATGTCCCCAAGGCCTCCTCCAGGTCCACCCCCACCACCCTGTTCTGAACTGTAGCGCCGGCCCGCCCCAGCCTCTGTCCCGTGGCCCCACACCCACTCCTTCACAGAGCACCTCAGTGAGATGTGCCAGGTCTCACCCACTTCCTTACTGGTCCTTCTGCTTCGACCGGAGTGCAAGCCCAGGCGAGCCAGAGGCTGTTTGCTTTCTCCCACTGGCCATGAACTAGAACAGCCCCCGGCACGGAAGCAGGTTCGCAATCAGGAGCGGTTAAATGGACACGAGACCACGCCACCTTTGCAGAACGGTAACCGTCCAACCAAAATGCGTCCAACCAGAGCCGGAACTCAGACCACTGGCTTACCGGTCAAACACGTCACGGCCCACCCGTACGCTGGAGTCTGTTCAAAATAAAGAGAAGAGCAGACCCCGTGTCTGTGTTCACACAGGGAGGCCTGGAAAACGGCAGGACTAGATGAAAACATGAGCGGCAGGACGTGAGTACTATGCACCTTTTGTGGGAAAGAAATACGACACGTGCACACAGAGCTGTGCTGGTCTGTGTTCGCAGAAGAATGTCCAGAAGGACAAACAGGACAAAAGCAGCGGCTTCCTGTAGGACAGGATGAAAACCGGGCAGGAGACCTAGCGCTACCTACCTCTTTCGTAAGTTTTAGTAATCACGCCCAGGAAATACAATACCTACTCAGAAAACAATTTGGAAAACTTAGCACTGTAAACGTACGCTGCGGAATTCGACGGAACACAAACGTCTTCTCAAAAGGAAAGCGTTATCCCGTAAGTTAGTGCATAAAAATCTAACTGCAGCCGTTTATAACCGAACGACCGCGCATCCTGCGTCGGGAGCGTTCGCCACGTATGACGGCATGATCTGCTCTCCAAGGGAGGCTCTCCGAGTGCCGGCGGAAGGCTTCCTAGCTGGGAGGGCAGGACGGCGGACTGATCCCGATCGTTGGCTGACGTGAGGAGCCCAGCGCTTTCCTCTCACACATCCCAAACGTCCTCACGGAAACCGTGACGCGTACGTGGGGTCGTCCCTACGCGGCAAACTTCTTGCCCCGCGGCTGCGCTGACTGGAGTCTCACGTCATATTGTTGACGCAAACCCCGGATAGGAATCCACGCTTCTGGCTTTGCGTCTTGCAAACAGACACGTGCGATCTGCCTAAATTTTACCACCCTTCCTCTCAATCTTGCAGTCAGCTCACTATGTTCAACGGCAAACTTTGGGCAGTTTTCCTCGGAGACTCTCCAAAGCCCTCAGCTTTGCGTTCACGGAGACACCGTTCCCTTACCACTTAGTTTTCATCAGTCTCCGTGACGCCGAAGAAGTTATGTGGCTGTGGCAACACGTGCACGGGACGGAGACGGGCGCTTCTCGGGCGGGGCCGCAGCACCTCGCGTGGGCAAGGCTCGGGACGGCCGGCAAGTTCCGCAAAGACGCAAGGAGCCAGGGCTGGCTCCGCGGCGGGGGCGGCGACGAGTCCTCAGAGGAACCATTGTTCTTCGTGACTTAAGGGTCGAGACAGGGCCGCACACGCCCCTTAAAGACGTGCTTTTTTCTGTGTATAATACGTTTCGTGTGTTTAAACACCAGCCGGCGGCCCAAGCACCCGCCGTGCTGCAGGAGGGTTTCAGGCTGTTTCAGGCACAGACGGGAGCAAGGCAAACCCGTTAGATGACAGAATCCGAGTCCACAGAGCCACACGGAGGGCGGAGGGAGGAAGGGAAGGAATAAGGGGTGTGGGGAACCAGGTGCCCTGCTGGGTAGCGACCCCGCCCTCGAGGAGGGCAATGACACGATGCGGGTCAGGTCAGGACCGGTGGGTAACAGGCTGTGGCTCGCTGACGGAACGTGAGTCCACGGGTCCATGTTTAAGAACAAGCCTGGGGCTGGAATTCCAGCCACTGCAGCCCACCTCCAATCGGCGACGCCTGCAGCGTGAGACCTCCGAGTTTCCCCGCCTCGGTCAGGCCTGTCGGGGAGCGAGGCCCCTCCTTAAGTGACTCTGGCACAACTACGGGCTCCCCGCGTGTGGACTCCCCACGTGGACAGCCGCAAGGCGAGCAAACTCCTGGCCGTGGTCAGCAGCAGGTACCAGACACTGCCGTCCACCGGCCAAGCCGGCGTACCTGCTTCAGGGAAACGAGTTACACGGGTCCCCTGACACGTGTAAATAAAACGAAGAACTTTCAAACTTACACTTGCTGCCTTCAAATTCCTTCCCCCAGCTCAGGCAGGATTAAAAGGACTTCAAAGCAGCCCGGGTCCCAATTAAGCCGGTGTGACCACCCCAGGGATGCTAGAATATTCTTCACACTAACAAGAGGTACTCTTTGAACTGTCTGAGCTAAAAAAAAAAAGCTCTCAGAAGCTTTCAAACAAATGCCACAATTTTCTCTCCCTGTTCCCTGGCTCTTGGGAAAAGCTGATCTTTTGAACGCTTTAAACATTCAAAAAGGCAGCTTCACAGGGCCCCAAAGACCACTTCAGCCAGGGGCTCGGAACAAGGGCAGCCAGTGGGGGGCTCGGCCCGGCTGGACACAAGCGGGCACGTCCACCCCGTAAGTGAGCACCGCCGGCAGATCCGCGGGCGGGGAGGACGGGCCTCATCTTGCACACCACACCCAAACGCTCCTCCCAGCATCGGGAAGGCCCACCTGGGAGGCCGGGCTGGCGTCTGGAGGGGACCGCAGCTCACGGGCGAGGTCTGCTTCCATGGACAGGGGCACCCCGGCCCCACAAGTGGGAGGACACGGCAGGTGGGAACAGCGTGAGCCATCGGGGATGTCACGTTCGCATCCGCACGCACGCCGTCACTCAGATGCGCTCGGCCGCCACTTCCGACGATCTACTCCAGGGCCGTGGCCCTCCCTTTTCAAGCATTAGAAAACCCTGGACGATAAAATCAGCACCCCCCGACCCTCGGCCCACCCAGCCTGCCTGCGAGGATTCCTTTCAGCAGAGGCAGTGGGTGGACGGCAGGGCAAAGGACAGAGGGCAAGTCAGGTGGCTACTTGGGAACAACCAAAGGCAGCGCAGGAACAGAGGATGTCGGAACGAGGATGCTGAGGCAACAGCCGGAACGAGGAAGACGCTGAGAACGTGCTGAGCAGCACAGGAGAGGGGGTGTCAGAACCAGGCAGAAGCCGCAGGCATGGTGGAGGCCCGGGCAGCGGGCTCGGGGGGGAGCTCCAGCAGGCTGTGCAGCCCCAGGCATGTTACGGCCCCTTTGTGAACCGGGTCTACACTTCCTCCGGTCAGGAAGGGCCCGGGGGAACAGGACCTCTCCTCCTGATCTAGGATTCTGTTTGCAAAAACAACGGTGCCCAGTGGACCGGGTCTCTGTGATGACAGGAGCCACGTGGGGGACAAGCCCGGCAAAGCGAGGTCGCCAGACCAAGGGTGCACATGAGCGCTGGGTCCCTGAGGCACAAACCCAGGAGGGGGCTCCGGGAGGGTCAGGGCACACCGCACATGCTCGGGGCTCGGGGTCCGGACGTGTGGCCCCGTGGCGAGTTACACGAGTTCCCCGAGACGCCGGGTTTTATTCTGAGCAGGACAGCGACACGGTCCCGGTCGTCGGCGTGTAGAAAAAGCGTGTCTTGCTGTCTGTAGCAAGGAGAACCGACAACGGCCCAGCTCCCCCCACGGCAGGGAACTGACACCAGCACGACACGGGACGGCACTAGGCAGCCAGCACACGGGGCCGCGGGCGGATGCTTTGAGGACGGCGCGTGAGGACCAGGGACGACCGCGAAGGCTGCAGCTCCCACCCACGGGACCACCTGCCTCCGTCTGTGCACCGACGCTGAGGGTCCAGGAAGATGAACGGGACCCCCAGGGAGTGGCTGCCGCCCAGGACTCGGGCGGGGAGGGGGTTTTCCACCTGCACGTATCTCGCTATCTCGTAACGCACGTTCTGTGCGAGACACGATGAAGAACAAAGTCCCACAGCCACCTTGTTCTACTTGTCAAGAAAAACAAATATTTACGAACACGAGTGGTCTCCCAACTGGTAACACCAGGAGCACGCGGCTGCAGGGGATGTGCACTTGGACGTCCCCACAGGCCGGGCACCGCGACCCACGAGAGGCCAGTCATCGCACCACAAGAACACAGAGAAATAAGCAGCTGGGGGGTGGGGGTGCTGAGGGGCTCCTGGAAGGCTCCGTGGGAAGACAGGTTTCAGACAAAGCCTAAATACTGAGCAAGCATCCTCCCAGAGAAGAGGACATCGTGGGCCCCGCACTCAGGCCCCAGGGACCCTGGGCCTAGGTCACGGACTCTGGCCACGACTCCCCGACCTCACGGGATCCATGAGGCAGCTCTCTCCAGCCACGCGGAGGGCCCGTGGAGGGACACCAATGCCAACCTCCTAGGTGTCACCAAGGCGTCACAGGGTGAACAAAGCCAGCCTGGACGTCCCATTCTCAACAGAATCTGATGGACTGTGGCCACCTAAGGAATTGTGCAAGGCACGATCGCTGGCGCCAGGGACAGTCCGGGCAGGGCCACGGAGGCAGAGTCCAGGCCCAAGGGGCACCTGTCAGCCACGCAAAGAAATGCGGCTTGGTCGCAAGAGCAACAGGCAGAGTGACTGCCCAGAGCTTCACTGACAGACAGCCCTTGGGAAGCCGCAGTGAAGAAGGATCTTAAGAGGTCACGGTGGAGACAGCTGGCCGCTGGTGACGTTTTAACCGCATGACAGCAGTGAGCACAGCCAAGGCTGGCGCGACCTGGAAAATGCTCTGGAGACAGATTGGGAGGCGGCGGCGATGCGCTGGCGGGGAGGGGGGCGAAGACGAGAACCGGGGGCTGGGCCGGGCGCAGAGCAGACACAGTGCCCTTCCCTGAGACGGGGAACGGGGCCAGGCGCCGGGCTGGCCGTCCCAGGGCGGGTTCCTCACAACAATCCCCAGGCCTCAGCGGGAACAGGGAACTTGTCGTAAGAGGCAGAACTTAACGCCGACTCCAAAGGGCCGGGTTTCCGGGCCGTTGCACGCGGAGGCTGCGCTTGAGAGAGGGGGCAGGAAGGAAACGGGACAGAGCCCTGACAATCCCAACATTCAGCCGAGGGGCAGCGGCACAGAGCGCCGAGCTGACCGACCCTCCCAGGTCACCGGCAAGGTGACCAAGGAATCAACAAAGCCAAGATTAGTAATTTCTAAAAGCGGATAAATAGGGCACCTGGATGGCTCAGTCAGTTAAGCGTCCGACTTCAGCTCAGGTCATGATCTCACAGCTCGTGGGTTGGAGCCCCACGTCGGGCTCTGTGCTGACAGCTCAGAGCCTGGAGCCTGCTTCGGGTTCTGTGTCTCCCTCTCTCTCTGCCCCAAACCTGCTCGTGCTCTCTCAAAAATAAAATAAGCATTAGAAAGGAAAAAAAGAAACCAGAATTATACCTTCTAGATCCATCCATGTCATTGCAAACGGCAAGCTCTCATCCCTTTCGATGGCTGAGGAACGTTCCGCTGGGTACGTATGCCCCACGTGTTCTCTGCCGGCTCATCAGTCGATGGACGTCTGGGCCACTTCCACAGTCGGCCTACTGTCCATAGTGCTGCTACAGACATCGGGCTGCATGTGCCCCTTTGAGTTAGCGGTTTTGTTTCCTTCGGGTAAACACCCAGTAGGCGATGAACAGACTCTTAATCTTAAATCAAGAGGGGAGATGGGTGGGGGATGGGTGCAACAGACGACGGGGATTCAGAGCGCGCTCCTGGCGGCAAGCCCTGAGGGACGCACGGCAGCGTTGAATCACTACACCGTGCACCTGACACCCAGGACACGGTAAGTCAACTCTGCGGAGAAAATAACTACACGTATACACGTGTGAGATGCTGGAAGGCTAAACATGTAAATGACACTGGTGAGACCGGCTGTGGCTAGAAGGACAGGAAGCTGTCTTAAAAACAGGTATCTTCCTTCCTGGGTCACGCTTCCCGCCTGCACACGGGGCATTCTCGATGCGAAGGAGGACTCTGCACGCTGGAAGCGCGCGCCGCCTTTACCTTCTCCCATATCCTAAGAAACCTAGTCCCTCGTTGAAACTTTCTACGTTTGGGGCGCCTGGGTGGCGCAGTCGGTTAAGCGTCCGACTTCAGCCAGCTCACGATCTCGCGGTCCGTGAGTTCGAGCCCCGCGTCAGGCTCTGGGCTGATGGCTCGGAGCCTGGAGCCTGTTTCCGATTCTGTGTCTCCCTCTCTCTCTGCCCCTCCCCCGATCATGCTCTGTCTCTCTCTGTCCCAAAAATAAATAAAAAACGTTGAAAAAAAAAATTAAAAAAAAAAAAAAGAAACTTTCTACGTTTAAAAAAATGAGCATCCCTTAAAAAGAACGTACGACTAAAATCACACCGAACAGTGAACTGTTAACGGCCTTCCCTGAAGACTGAACAAACGAGCTGCCGATGACCACAGCAGCTATTCCACGCCGGCCTCGCCCATTAACAGGCCGGGAGAAGTGAGCACCTGGGTGGCTCAGTCGGTTCTCGATTTAAGCTCAGGTCGTGATCCCGGGGTCACAGGACCAAGCCCCGTGTCACGCTGACCGCGCGGAGCTGCTTGGGATCTTCTCCCTCCCTCTCCCTCTGCCCGCCCCCCACTCTCGCATGCATGCTCTCTTCCTCTCTCTCAAAATAAGTGAACTTTAAAAACAAAAATCCAAGAAAAGAAAGGCAAGATCAAAAGAGAGAAGTAACTGTCTTTATTTGCACACAGCACCATCATTCACATAGAAAACCTTAAAGAATCTAAAAAAAGCTCACCGATGCTAAAAGTAGACTGAGCAGAGTACACGGCACAAGGTCAATATACAAAATGTATATTTCTCATGTTCTGACTAGCAGCAAAATCTAGAAAGTGAAATTTTTCAAAATTCTACTCAAAAACAGCATCAAAACTATAAAAGTATTTAGGATTCAATTTGTCCAAAGGTGTCCTCTTCACAGAAAGAAACACTAGAAATAACTGCGTGGTCAGTTTCGCGGCCAAGAGCTGTCAACCCAGAAGAGCTCCCCAGAATTCTTCCGTGTGAACCTGTGTGAGTCGCTGTTACTGGTGTGGACTTGGGGAACCAACCGCGTGCTTCGGCGGAAGTCCCTGGAAACCCGTCAGGGCCCCGACGCTCCGAACGTTTTCACCTGAGGAGAAACACTCCTCAAGACCCCCATCGGAAGTCCGTCTCCCACGGCAGATCCCGCAGGCGCTGTGCCCGGCGGCAGGCGGTCACAGCTGTGACGGACCACGGTGCCGGCGCCGGTGACGACGTCAACCGCTGCTGACCACGACGGGCCTCTCCGCCCTGAGTCCAGCACCCTGCGGGCCGGTGGCTCCCGGACTTGCCCGAGGAGTCCGACCAAAATAAAGATGGCGAGGCCCTCCCGCGCCTTCCGCGATCTCTACACGCGGTGGTCTTTCCTACGCTCCCCAGTGTCTGGTGTCAGAATCACTCCACATTACACCTCAGGGTGGTTTTCTCCCCATAAAAACCACGCTCATCCATTTCGATGAGTCAGATGTTAATACCCACTTACTTCTTTGAAAACAGGATTATTCATCACCCTTACACACATCTCGCCTAACTTTTTAATGTCGTGTTTTCATCTCTGCCCCAGAAACCATCCAATTTCATCTGCTGCGTTATTCTTCTTTATAACAACCTCAGTAGTGGTTCACACTTGAAAATTATCAGGAATAAGTTAACCAAAGCCATTAAGCCTCTGTCATCTGCGGGGCCGGCCTGGAGCTGTACGAGCACCCAGACCCCGGCTGGTGTCTTCCCCAGAGGACGGTCTCAGAGGCTCCCGGAGAAGAAGTGAGCCAGGCATCCCCAACTTTCGGCCCCTCGGTGCACAGACTCAGGGTGCAGGCCCAGACGTGACAGCATTCAGACAGTGTTCTGACGCATCAGTAAACGGTCAGGACTTCCTGATTTTTAGTCAGGAAGAACATGATTTCAGACTTCGGTGAACCCAAAATGTCACAGGGTAAGAATTACACAGAACTAATGAACTACAGAGGGACCCTTTACTGGGGTTCTTTGTGGATGTCGTTTGAAAGTTCCACTTTCTTGATACTTAAGGTACTTCCTTTGGAAGCTTTCTGTTTTCTTTATTTATTCTGAGAAACAGGGGAGGGGCAGAGAGAGAGAGGGAGAGAAGAATCCCAAGCAGGCGCGGCACAAAACCCAATGCAGGCCTCGATCCTACAAACCGTGAGATCGTGCCCTGAGCTGACACCACATCCAGAGACTCAACCGACGGAGCCCCGCAGGCACCCCTCTTGTGAGCTTTCTAACCAACAATTTAGTGACCTCGGCTCTGATGAAAGTAAAATTTGCAAATGATACCTGACCCTCATTGACACTCCGGAATTTGGAAATTCTCCTTTTCACGGCAATATGGTTATTTGTGTACGTTCTACAAGAACCTCTCTTTTTCAAGAGCCCAGAACTGGAAAACTAGACAACCAAAGCCTCACCTGGACGGTGTGTGTTTGAGAACGACGCTCAGTGGATAGAGCACACCAAACCGCTTTTAAGGGTCAGGCGACGACTGCCCTCCGGCAAGGCCAACAAACCCCCAGGAAAACAGCCTGGTCCCTGGCTCACAGGCACTCCGCCCCACGGGTCGTCAGGCCACTTCCAAGAAACCAGGAAATTTAGGATACTCAGGGGGGCCTCAAGAAGAGAGGAGTTCACCGGAATTTATAGGTGTGGCAGGTGAGACCTGGTAGAGAGGATTTACAAGTCCTGTTTCTCAGCCTACACACAGCAAACAGCCTGTAAACGTCCAGCCTGAGATTTCTTATCTGAGTCTCCACAGCAGCTAATGCCGTGCCTGGTTACCGCCGTCCAGCTCCGGGGTTCTGCACAGCCAGAGAAGACCCACGTGTCCCACGAATACAATCAGTGCACCCACAGCAACGATCAGGTCGAACCTACTGACCCCAGCCGCAAAGAAGCAGCTTTCTCTGAGACTACGACTGTCGTAGAGGGAGGCAAAGTGAAAAGCTTCGAGGGGCGGAGGAAAACGGTAAGCTGGTATCCAGTCTCGATAACCCTCAAGGCTCTTTCTCGCTCCCGCCATCCTTGACCTACGCCACAGCCTGCTAAGTAGAAGAAAACGGACAGTGAGGCGAAAACTATCCACAGAACTACGCCTTCCACCCGCGAAACACGGCGGCTCCCTGCCCTCTGGACACGGACCATCCCCCATCTAGCTTCCTCGCACAGACTCACCCCCGTTCACTAGAACTACGGCCACAAAGCACAAACAGGTGCGCGCCGATACGGATGGAGGACAGAGCCACTGCGTCCGCGGTGCCGGTCACCCGCACTGCCCTCGCACCCGGCACTGCCAACTTTCTGCTGCTCTTGAACAAGCAGCGGCACCAGAGGGGCATCTGTTGTCCAAATCTGCTCCTTCGGCAAGAAGGACGACCTTACTGGTGCCGTCGTTAATATCTGATACAACCTACAAGAGCCCTCCTTCTATTAAAGCTACCAGAACATCACTGCAAAAAATGAAGAGACACGCCACGAATCAGAAGGGTCAACGCCGTCAGACGGCAGTTCTCTCCAAACTGATCCATAAAACCAGGCACACTCGATAAAAATGACATCAGGATTTTCGCAGATGCTGACGGCCATTTCTAGAACATACACGAGAAGCAAGGGAAACTCTACCGCAAACCATCGGAGGAAAGGACAAAAATGTAGAAGGCCCGTGCTAGTGATTTCAAGACTTACGGTAGAGCCACAGCATCAAGAAAGCAGCACGGGCACGAGCATATGGATTCCAGAAACAGACCGCCGCGTACACGCAACCTTCATCTGGTCACAGTCACAACGGTAAAGGAAAAAGAGCGGCTTTTCCAAAACCAGTGTTAAACTTGATCAGAGAAGGAGTTAAAACGGAACCCCGGCTCCAGCCGCGGGCTGCACGCAAGATGGATCACACAGCTGCGCGTAAGAGATGAGAACACAAAGCTTCTAGAAGAAAACACAGGAAAATTAATTTGCAAGCACGAGATGGCAGAAAACTCCTTAAAGCCTAAAAACCACCCACCATAAAAGAAAAATACCGATAAACTGAATTTCATCAAAACCAAGCCACGCCATCGAGCAAATGCGAAGACATCAGACACTTCATGGCGGTGGTCGACCACGACTATCCGCAAACGAGAGGGGCCTGGCGGGGCTCTGTAATGAGAAGACCGCCACTGACCAGGCAGCCGGCCGTCTGTGTGACATCCCACAGCGGAAAGGCGAAGAAAAGACCAGACAGAGGTCTCCAGGGGCAACCACGGCGGACACGGTTCAGAGCCAGCGGGAAGACATACAGTGACGTCTGAGATCCCGCTCTCGGGTCGGGTCTGCAAGTGCCGCACGCGGCCCTCAGCCCTAGCGGCTGCGTGCACACACACACACACACACACACACACACTCATGTGTGTGAGTTAGCGTTTTCTGCACATAAACCGTGTCACCTGCGCTGTTACGTCCACCTCTTCCCGTCCCATCCTCGTGCCTTTGCCCTCCATCCTCACGTGACTGTCCCGGGCGAGGTGAGCCGGGCTCCTGTCTGCACTCCCCCTCCTCCCCCCTCCCCTCCTCCTCACAGTGGGCAGGCACCAGTGACCCGGCCTCCTGCGTGGACCCCCTGCCCACTGCTCAAACCCGCTGCCGGCCTTATCCAGGGCATCTTATCTTCACGTCAGTCATTGCACGTTTCAACTGCACAATTTCTATTGTGTCCCTTTCTATGATTTCTGTGCATTAATATTCTCTACTTCTGTTGAGCGTTTTGCCTGCGTTTAAGTTGCCCTTTCCTGTTTCTCTGCGCGTCTCGTACTTGTTGTCGGGAAGGGGGCATTTCGAATAGTCACGTGGCAGCTCGGGACACCAGGACCCCCGCCCCACCTGGGAGGCCGCGTGCCGTGTGGATCCCGTGTCCCCAGCTTCTCCCCGGCTGTGCGCGGCACCGAAGGCTGCCCGGCCCGGCCGCAGGAAACACAGATCGCGGCCGTGAGCCAGCGTGGCACGCCCAGGCAGACAGCGGCGACAGACACCGGCAACAACGTGGCTGGGGGGGGGGGGGGGGGGGGGGGGGGGGGGGGGGGGGG